>NC_057861.1:745652731-745902731 GCF_019393635.1 Dromiciops gliroides
TGACACACACAGGACTATGAGGTATGCCAGTGTACCCCAGACTACTGGAAGGTGAGCTGATATAGGGCCCCAGCTATTTGTCTTTGTTTCCTTTGGAATCTAAGGTTTTTGAATCCAAACCTGTATTTTTTGTGTACACACAGACACACACACACACACACACACACACACACACACACACACACACACACACACAAACACAGAAAATACTAGCTGTAAATACTGCCTTTTAGTTACTGGTAAATGATCTAGGCAGGAGCCCCTCAACATTTCAAAAATTGCCAAAGAAGGGAGAGCATTTTAAGATATCTAGACTCCAATGAACTTTGCCTCAGAATCATTTTGTGCTGGTTCTTTAATAAACTTATTGTGGCATAGTCACAAGAGGTGTTGGGGGTGCATCTCATGGGAAGGTACCGGTGGGGAGGATGCTTGAAATCTGAGGGAAAGTCACCCAACCAATCCTAGACCAAGACCTTTATGGCTCGGATTCTCTTTCTGACCAGCCACTTAAAAGATCACCGAATGAATAACTGCAACAGTTTATGACTCTTACCAGCTGACATTGAGATGTGTGCTTCCTTTTTTAACCGTACTAGAACGCCAAGTTGGAGTAAAAATGACCAATTTCAACATTCATAATTCACTTACTACTAATTTGTCGTACCTGTAACTAGAAAGTGTTAACAGTGCTACTTGTTGTAATTCCCTCTGTACTAATTAATAACCAGTAAAGCAACAAGGTGACTACAGAGTGGAAAGACCATTGGTTCTACCCTTAGCTAGCTTTGTGACCTTAGGAAAGGCACCAATTTTGTGTCTTCATTTCCTCCTCTGTGAAATGAGTGGAGTGAGACCCCAACTAGTTCTCTGACCTGAAGGTCTGTGATCCAATCCAGCTGATCCTGTGCTCAGCACTGTTCCTGACACTTGGAAAACTCAAAACAAATGATTGTGGATGTGACTTGTTTGAAGCAGGGAAGAACTCAATTTCAGGCACGCCCCAAATACAAACGATTACAAATGAGGGGCTTAGACTCAGTGGCCTCTGAGCTGCCTTCTAGCTTCAGATCACAGCTTTTCCCCCTTGTTGTGTCCTGGAGCCTCAGCAGCAGGCCAAGGAAAGCCTGTGAACCCCTTTTTGAAACAGCGCTTTTAAAGGCACAAAATAAAATATGTAGGAAACCGAAGTCATTGAAGTATTACACACATTTCAAAAAAATCCCAAGTTCATAAACCCAGGATAGGAACCTCCTAGGTTAAAGGTTCTTCTTCAACCTAATGGTTTGTTTATAATACTTGTCCCGAGAGGGTCCAAGCACAGTATAAAATGATACTCTCGTCATGTCACATGTACATGTGTGCATGGTCTTTTCTTCTTCAGCCCTATCTTGTCTGTTTGTTCATTCATTTGATGTGCACTGAGAGCACATAAGTAGGGCACTTTGGTCCTTGGGTGGGAAACTGAGTGTAAACACAAAAATTGTTTGACCATGAGCATTGGGCTTTTGAATTATGCTTTCTTATGATCCCTGGAAGCAGGAACACTATCATAAATAATAGGTGTGGAGTATCTGATGCTGTGCATCTCTTCTGAGTCTGTTCTCTGCTCTCATTGGTCTTTTTCACATTTCAGGTAGAAGATGTGTTACAGAGATGCCGAGAATACTTAATTAAAAAAATAAACGCTGAGAACTGTGTTCACTTACTGAGTTTTGCAGACCTCTTCAGCTGTGAGGAGCTGAAGCAGAGTGCTAAGAGGATGGTGGAGCACAAGTTCACGGCGGTGTATCGCCAGGACGCCTTCATGCAGCTGTCTCACGATCTGCTCATCGACATCTTAAGTAGCGACAACTTGAATGTGGAGAAGGAGGAGACGGTGCGCGAGGCAGCCATGCTGTGGCTCGAGCACAACCCAGAGTCGCGGTCGCAGTACCTGTCCTCGGTCCTCAGCCAGATCAGGATCGACGCCCTCTCGGAGGTGACGCAGAGAGCCTGGTTTCAGGGCCTGCCGCCCAACGATAAGTCTGTCGTGGTTCAGGGCCTCTATAAGTCCATGCCTAAGTTCTTCAAGCCAAGACTCGGCATGACCAAAGAGGAGATGGTGATTTTCATCGAGGCTGCGTCTGAAAACCCCGGCAGTCTTTACTCATCGGTTTGTTACAGCCCCCAAGCAGAAAAGGTTTACAAGATCTGTAGCCCACCTGCCGACTTGCACAAGGTCGGGACCCTCGTAACTCCTGATAATGATATCTACATAGCAGGGGGGCAGGTTCCTCTCAAAAACACAAAAACGAATTACAGTAAAACAAGCAAACTGCAGGCGGCCTTCAGAACTGTGAACTGCTTTTACTGGTTTGACGCCCAGCAGAACAGTTGGTTCCCAAAGACGCCGATGCTCTTTGTCCGCATAAAGCCCTCTCTGGTTTGCTGCGAAGGCTATATCTATGCCATCGGAGGGGACAGCGTGGGTGGGGAGCTCAACCGAAGGACGGTGGAACGGTACGACACAGAGAAAGATGAGTGGACCCTGGTGAGCCCCTTACCCTGTGCCTGGCAGTGGAGCGCAGCCGTCGCGGTCCATGATTGCATTTACGTGATGACCCTGAATCTCATGTACTGCTACTTCCCAAGGTCAGATTCGTGGGTGGAAATGGCCATGAGGCAAACGAGCCGTTCCTTTGCTTCGGCCGCGGCTTTTGGGGATCAGATCTTCTACATCGGAGGCCTCCACATCGCCAGCGGCTCCGGCCTGAGACTGCCGACCAGCACGGTCGATGGGTCTTCGGTCACTGTAGAAGTATATGACGTGACCAAGAACGAATGGAGGATGGCGGCCAACATCCCTGCCAAGAGGTACTCGGACCCCTGCGTCAGGGCCCTGGTGATATCCAATTCCTTGTGCGTCTTCATGCGGGAAACCCACTTGAACGAGAGAGCCAAGTACGCCACCTACCAGTATGACGCGGAGCTGGATCGCTGGTCCCTGAGGCAGCACATATCCGAGCGCGTGCTGTGGGATCTGGGTAGAGATTTCCGGTGCACCGTGGGAAAGCTCTACCCGTCCTGCCTTGAAGAGTCTCCGTGGAAACCACCGACGTGTCTTTTTTCACCTGACGGGGCCGAGGAGTTTGAGCTGGACAGGGACATGGTTGTCTTGCCTCCTGTGTAGTGGTGGGGCCCCAGGACGTGCGCACTGCTTGTGGCCCGTAGTTACCCTAGAGGGAAGAGAGCTTTATGAAAGGACTAGAAAGGGGTGTGTTAAATCCCATCTTTGATAAATTGTATTTTTATGCCCTACTCAATATTGGCAGCAGTATAATAATACATATATCAGTGAGTCTTACGAAGAGATAGACTACCATAATCCGAAATAGTTTATCTAATAATTGAGAAACTTTTATGTATATCACAAGAGCCTAAGCTTCTGGAGTATCTTATTTTTAGCCCTATGAACTTACCGTTTGGGACGAGTTTCCTTCATTAAGGTAGTCGGGTGTTCCTTGCGGGTCACATCCTGAGTCATTCTGAGAGACACTTCCCACGTGTGTTCATCATTCCTCTGCTTCTCTGTGGAAGGGCTGGAAAAGTGGTTTCTGGGGGTGGTCTCAGAGGTGAGCTTCCACCCCTCTCTCCTGGTCTAGTTGGGCCGTCTCGGTCCCATCGTAGGTCTCCCTGTTACAAGTGAGCTTCCCCTTGCCTTTGATAATGTTCCACAGGGTGTGCAGCCCCTGACTGCAGGACCAGTCTACTGGACCACGAGGGGCAAGTCTTCTGTGCCCACTCACACCTGGCTCTTTGGGGGACAAGTCTTCCGAGCAGCTGGTAGTTGGCTGATCAGGGGTGAACTTAGGTTGCAGTAGCAATCACTAGCCCCTCATAGTGCAGGTCTGTGTGGGGTTTGAATCAGTCAGGGCCTCCACACCCTCTATGTTGCAGGAACATTGGCTCCTGCTTCTGCTGCTGAGGTAGTTTTCCAGTGTAAAACCAAGGTTTAGTGTGGGTTAACCGGGTCTTCTCTTTTTGGCTAATTGAATAACAAGCATTACTGTAGAGTGATTGTGTACGGCTCTCCCTTAGCTATCAGGTTGTGGTTTTTTGTTTTTTGTTTTTCTTTTGGGGGTGATAGGGGTGGGGTCAGGGTCAAGTTTGGGGGGATGAAGCATTCAGGAATCCTCTGCACGAGGTGGGCGGCTGGGCAGAAGCCAAGGGCTGCTCTGGAACTCATCCCAGGAACCACTAGAAGAGGCGGGGCTTCCCCCCACTCTCCCAGGAGCACAGGTGCTTCATGACAGACGTTACCAGCATGTTGAGCTACATCATGTTTGGCACTGTATTTTGACTGGCATTAATTTATTAAAGAAATTGTACCTTGAAAATATTGGCTCCTCATTTGTGTGTGTGTGTGTGTGTGTGAGAGAGAGAGATGGCTGATGAGCTCTCACCTGGGATGATTTCACCAGGTAATGGTCACAGATTCATTGGGTTTTGGAGCTGGTACTCCTCTTGTAGTGGAAAGAACTGAGGCCCCGAAAGGTGGTTCCGGGGAGCTGTTTTAACAACGGAACGTTAACTGGAAAATATTACAGGAGAAAATAGAAGATGGCCGCTTTGTTTTGGGCTTTGGAAGCTGCTTGAATTAAAGAACAGCACACAGTGCCTACCCACCATGTTGGACTTTCTTGTCTGAGCAAATACTGAGGTTGGAGAAGTTTGTGGGAAAGGCCATCTCTTTCCAGATCCTTTGCAGTAACAAATGGCTTTAATGCTGTTTTCTTTCAAAGGTTGAACATGGCATTTTTCTTGAATGAACAGTTTTGCTTATGCTCAAAGTTGATTTTTACCCACATCCTAAATGCACTAGAATGGACAACATCTATTACCTAATTTTCAGGGATAGTTCTATGATTATGTAGATAAGATTTCTCTCTGTCTCTCCCCTCTCCCTATCTCTTTCCCTCCCCTTCCTCCTCTTTCTCTCTCCCCCTTTCTTCCTTCCCCTTCCCCTCCCCCTATCCCCGTCTTTCCTTTGCAATTCCTGTGGTTCCTTAGGCTTTAGATGAGAGTTATTTGCTGTGTCAGTCTAAATTTGGTCGACTACATTGAGAATGGAAAGTTTCTGTAAAGGAAAGAACACAGGCCTTAGAACCAGTAGATCTTCATTTAAAGGCCAGTTTGACGTCCCAGCTGTGTGACCGTAGGGTGTGTGTGACATGGTCAGATCTGCTTTTGTTTTAGGGAAGGTCACTTTAGTAGCTGAAGGAAGGATGGACCAACTGGGAGGCTAGTGTAGTATCCCAGGCCTGAGTCGGCGAGGGCTTCATCTGCGTGGGCTGTATGAACAAAACCTAGAAAGGCATGTGTATGAGAGAGATGGTGAAGGTAGGAACAAGACTTGGCAACAGATTGGTTGTGGGAGTTGACAGTGAGTTGGGGACAACATCAAGCTTGTAAGCCAGGATGCCTAGGAAGATGGTGGTACCTTCAACAATGATGGCGGGGGGAGATAATGAGTTCAATTGTGGACTTGTTGAGTTTGAGACATGTACCGGATAGCCATTTCAAGATGTTCACATAGGCAGTTGGAGATAGGAGACAGGTCAGGAGAGCTGCTAGGGCAGGATAAACAGATCTGGGAATAGATAGTAATGAAACCTGTGGAAGCAGCTGAGATCATGAGTTGAGATAGGGTAGAGTAAGGCGAGCAGAAGGCCTAGGATAGAGCCTGGGGAACATGGGTGGCTTGTAGGGCGAGCCAGCAAAGGAGCTAGGAGTGGTTTGACAGGTAGGAGGTGGACCAAGGGAGAGAGAGCAGTGTCACAGACATCAGGAGAGAAGAGAGTGTCAGGGAGAAGAGGGTGAACATCAGCCTCAGAGGCTGCAGAGAAGTTAGGAAGGATGAGGACAGAGAAAGGCCGTGGGATTTGGCAATGAAGAGATCCTTCTAGGAGGCTTGTGTCTGGGGAGATGAGAAGATCCTCCTTATCAAGTTTGGTCTCCTTCCCAGCAACAGGAGCAAAGGGCACTAAGTATCAGAAGTGGGCATTCCTAACGAGAGCCCTCCTTGCTCCAGGTCCAGGCGTCTTTCCATTACAACGTCCTGACAAAACAGGCAGCAGGAGTTGGAATAATATGATTATGGGGACAAAGGGGGTCAGGAGCAACCAATATTTTCAAAAGCTAAAAGCATATAAGGAGTGACTGGGGAGGGAGGGGTTTCTGTACTATGCTAGAGTGGGAAGCCAGATTGCAGGAGGTTGAGGGATGGGTGGTAAAGATCCCATCTGTGACCACTTGGCAGGGTGGCTAAGATGTCTCTTTGGTTATGTATTGGGACAGATAACCTAGGTCCTACCTGACTCTGATTCTGTAACAGCCTTTCTCAAAAGCCATGTGCCTCAGCTGGTGGGATTTGCTGAGCCTGGAATGTCTTTCATCAGCCGAATAGTTGTGCCCACCCTTTAGGTACTGCCAAGGCTAGATGGTTTCATTGGTTTGCTCCTGCCCTCCCCTTCCACATCTTATTGACCAGATGTGCATTCCTTGGTTAGTAACATCTCTTGGGTCGCATGGCTGGTCCTCACACCATGGGCACTGGATGGACCAAGGTTGAACCTTTTTCAGGAAGGATGTGGCTTACCTGGTTCCAAAACCCACCATTTCAGGACTTGGGTATTTGGAAACCAACTAAAACGCTGCTTTTTGCACCATCTCTCCGCTTCCAACACCTCTTCAATAATGGTCTGTCTTTCATGACATTTGCAAAATGCAGGGGTAAAGCACAGAGCATGTATTATTTTGTTTCTCTCTGTGAGTCCCCTGACTGGAACAGAGCTGGATGAGGGCAGGGATTTTGCCAATCTTTGTGGTTGTACCCGCTGTCCCTGCTTCCTAAATGTCTGCTAACTGGAAAGAGCAAGACACGGAGCCTAAGTGGGGTCTCCTCCTCCCTATTCTTGCTCTGATGTATCTGCTCCAGCAGAATATTCCCAGTCTCTTGATCAAAGGTAATCAATGGTTTGTGCAAAATCAATTCAATAATATGAAGCACGGAAGGCATGTGAGTGCTGGTCTTTATAGGTTTAGGAAGCTATGGGGTCGACACCTGCTAGCTGTGTGACCTTGGAAAGTCACTTAACTTCTTCCTGTTTCCTTGCCAGTAAGATGGGGATTGTAATGCCGTCACCCACAGATCTTATTTTACAAGACTGACTGTTGAGGGACAAATGAGGTGACTTAGTTTATCTCATGTTATTTGCCTATTCCTTCATTTTGACTCCAATCAAGTAAATCCAACTCGATATGGACCATTTGGCCTCAGTGAAGACTGGTCATATTGATGAACACAGGCGTGCTAGCAGCAGCAGTGTGGCTCACTGTTCATGATAGTAATTATAGATAGATGGATAGATAGCATTTACAAAGCACTTTTAAGTTGGCAAACCGCTTTACAAATGTCATTTCATTTTATCCTGACCACAGTCCTGAGAGGGAGGTGTGATTATTACCCTCATTTTACATTTGGGAAGACTGAAGCAGACAGGTTAAGGGACTTGTCCTGGGTTACAAAGCCGATGTGTTTGAGAAGCAGTTTGAAAGCAGGTGTCCTGACTGTATCTTCAACTCTCTTCACCATGCCCCTTAGCTTCCTGCCTCTTGCATGGTTTCATAATCTGTTGAGTTCATCAGTGTGGGCACTGTCCACCATCACATCACCAAAGTTGACTAGCCTTTCCAAACTCATTGAGGCTGACCCCTTCACTGAAACCCAGGCTAGAAGCCTTACCAGCTTGGGAAAGCCCCCCACCCCAAAGTAGTATCCCCTTTATTGGCACGGCCTTTGAGAACCCCAGTGCAGGCTGAGGCAATGGAGTAAGGTGCCAACTGCAGATTGGAAAAATGCTGGGGGCACTTAGGAAATGAGTTGGCTTAATCAAATGAATTGAACACTAATGTAACTTCACTACTTCTTGTTTTTATCACAAAGGAATTTTTATAACTAACTCCTATGCGATACAAAGGTAGGGTCCCCACTGTAGAGGAAACTAGGTGGCCTGTTGGATAGATTATTGGACCTCGACTAAGGAGGACCCCCAGCTCAAATTTGCCCTGAGACACTAGCTGAGTGACTCAAGGCAAATCATGTAACTGCCCTCAGCCTCAGTTTCCTCCCCTATAAAATAGGGTTAATAGTATAGTCCCCACTTCACGAGGCTCAAAATGAGAGAATATTTGTAAAGTCCCATGTAAGCCTTAGAGTGCTATATAAATGCTAACTGGTATTATATTGTTTGAAGATGGGGAGGCCCACTTTAGCCAAGGTGGTTGCTGTGGGAACAATGAGATCCGTTCCTGCAAAGCAAATGCCAGGGGAAGGTTTGAGTCCCTGGCTAAGCTGCAAAGGCAGGAGGGGAAGTCCCAGAGGAGAGGGGCTTCTAACCCCCCAGTCCGCCCACTGCTGTCTCTTAATCATGGCTAACATTTATATAAGACTGGAAGGTTTACAAAGATCTTGCCATCCGTTATACCTTTCATTTGCCCATCAAAATGGGCATCTTTTGGGTTGGGCCTGAAGGGGGGGGGGTAGGGGATAGGGACAGGTAAAAGAGGCTTTTTAGAGGGAATCTTAAGAAGGCTTTAGCATTTTCATTCTCCAGCTGGGGCTCCTAAACCTTCTTTTGTCAGAGACCTCCCAGGGCAGTCCCATGAAGTCGAGGCATTCCTTCTTGGAATGTTTGCAAATGCATAAAATAAAAAACAGAATTACAAAGGAAACTAATGATATTGAAATACGGTATTGTGAGTGTGTGTGAGTGTGACTGTGAGTGTGAGCCCGAGCCCAAGCTCTCCTGTATCCCAAGTTCATGAGCCCAGGGCTTGTTTGCAGAGGGAATGTGAGAATGCCCCCTCCCCACACTGCGGCAGCTCTGGCATGGATGGAAGAAAAAGACTTGTTTTTCACAGTTGAATCCAGTTTTTATTCTTGGTAAAGTGCTCAAAATGTAAAGAACCAGCACGTTAGAAACACTAACTGCAACAAAACAGACAAAGGGGAAAGCAACCTAAAGTCTCCCCTTCTTTCTCCCTCGCCTGGGGCCTCAAACCGGGCCGGGAGCAAAAAACCCAACATACGAGAGCTGTTTCATTGCAAAAACCTGTGGCTGGGGGGTGGGGGGCTGATGCCCCGTCCCAGGGCCTGGCTAGGCTGGGGTCCCTTTGTGCTCGGTCTGTGCCTCAAAAGAAGGGGAATTCCCTTCCCATCCCCCTCCGCCTGGAATGCTTCCCCCCCCCCTTGGGGGCCTGCGGGCTCCTCAGGAAGGGGGGATGGTCAGGGCTGTGAATCAAATGGGATTTTCAAAAGAGAGGCTCAACTGAGGGGGAGGGGCCTGGTTTCCAGCTCCGGGAGCTCGTCCCTGCAGCGAGCCCCTTTCCCCACCTCCCCTCCCCCACAGACTCTTCCTCTCTAGTAAGGCACGACCAGACCTACCGGCAGCAGCCTTGCTCACCCACCCACTTCAGCTTCCCAGCCCTCAGCCCACCCATCAACACTGCCCCCCAGAATCAGTACAGGGTGGCAGGAACCCATCCCACCCAGGGGGTTGGTTCAAAGATGGGAGGAGGGGTAGATGGCTGAGGTCAGGCCCCAGAGGCAGCTGGGACAAGGAGGGGCAGTTGAGGGTGGTGGTGTTGGGGGGGACGGGACATAGGACACAGGACAAATGCTTACTTTCTAAACGTGCAACACAGCCTGGTTAACAAAGGCGGCTGGGGGGGGGGGAGGCAGAGGGTGAGAACAGCAGTTAGCTTAGCTGGCTGGAACATCAGGGTGGGGGCGGGGAGCGATGGAGAACTTCCTTTCCCAAAATGCAGTATCCCAGTGCTTCCCAATGAAACAGTTTGGCTGGGGGAGACCGGGGGAGCGGGATGGGGGGCAGGGAGAGAAGAGAGGGGCACCCAGCTCAGTGGGAGTCTGAATTCACAGAGGAATGCCATTAGTTAGAAAAGGGAGGCAGAACACAAAATGAATGAAAGGATAAGGATGTAACAATCTCCCACAGTCCCCCAAATGGGCATCAGACAACTTGGGCTGAGCGCTGAGAATGAAGGACTGAGTGGTGAGGTGAGAGGGTAGCCTGCATCTTACTTTGTGCCTCCCTGTTCTCAAACCCCCATTCCTTCATCCACACAGGCTGCATCTGGTCGTTACCCATTTGTGTAGCTTTTTTAGAAGTAACAGAAACTCCGAGTGAGCCCATTGCCAAAAGCAGACAATGCAGGAAAAGTTCCGGGGACCCATTCATGTCTTCTCTCTGCTCGTCCCTAGAAACGGGCTTGGATTTTTTTTGTTGTTTGTTTTTTTTAGTGAGGCAATTGGGGTTAAGTGACTTGCCTAGGGTCACACAGCTAGTAAGTGTTATGTGTCTGAGGCTGGATTTGAACTCAGGTACTCCTGACTCCAGGGCCAGTGCTCTATCCACTGCGCCACCCAGCTGCCCCGAAACGGGCTTCTTTTTAAGGAAAGCTCGGGCTACAGACAGGAAAGACAAGGCAGCTGTGGGGAAGGCAGGGCAGGAACACTGCAATTTTATTCTCCTTCCTTTCTTTTGGAAAGAGTGTTTGACAATCAGCAAAAGTGGATAATATGAGGTACAGACTGAAGGCGTTTTGACAATCACGCAGCTCACATGAGAAAGCTCAGGGGAGACAAGCCCAATCTTGTGATCCCACACACCTGGACCCCACCCTGGCCACTTTCCATTGGACTTTCTTGATGGGACAGTGGCGAGTTTTCAGTCCCGGATGTTTGAATTCATCTCGTCTTTAATGAAATGCTTCTGGAATTGAGACACAAACATTGACAGTCTGATTTGTTCGTATGATTGGTCCAGTTGTAAAATAGTGAAACGTTTCCAGAAAACAATGTAAAATGGCCCTTCTGAGAAAGTCAATCCCATTTTGCCACCCTAGCATCAGACTGAAATGGATGAGGGTTATCCTGCAGTAAAACAACATTCTGAGGAGCTAGCAACACACGCGAGGTCAGTGGACAATGAAAGCTGGCAAGGTAAATCGTGCCCTGTTGACGTGATTTCCACACAGTCTTTCCTTCTTTTACCAATAAGGAAAAGAGCAAACTTGAAACTGGCTCTGCAGAATACAAATGCACGAACACTTCAGAAAACCTACCAGTTTTTAGGCATGCACAGTATCTTGTTTTGGAGCAGTCGGATGTGGAAACCTGCATCACGATGCTATCAGTAAGTCACTTGTAAGACATAACTACTGGTATAGTGAGAAGCCTAGATCTTTATTTCTCTTTACTGTCCTTGCTGAATATGTACAGAAGGTTGGGCAATAGGAAACTATGAAATGAACCTTTCAAGATTACACACATCAGGAGATTCTGAATGAGAGAACTACCATTCTGATATTATGCTATATAGAAGGACTGCTCTGGTAACTGGTTGAATACATGAGATTTGGAGGCTGTATACATCTGCTGGTCTCCTCAAGTGTCCCTCCCAAAAGAACTGGGTAGGACTGAGCATGGTGGATCAAAGGGTTAGGACACCCCAAGGCAGGCAGGCCCTCTATTCCAAACTCCATAGACTAAACACCAAACTAAGAGGAACCCCAAGTGTGGGGGGCACGGGAAGGGATGGCGGGTGTACTATTGCCCCTATCTCCTCCTGCAGTTTCCCACTGATAGCCCAGTGTCCTGACAAGCCTCTGGGACAACAGTTCCCAAAGGGCCAGGGATTCAGCGCTTGGTCGGGTGGCTCCAACAGCCTCAATAATGCAGGGCTATTTAAGAAAAGCAACTCTGGCGAAGGGCACCGGGCTTTGCCCATCGCTTGTCCTACTTAATACAAACCACCCCCAAGAGCTCTCCAATCTCCTGTCTACTTGTACATTTGAAACTTTAAAGGCTCAGATCATTGATAATACCTCACTTCTCTCCCAAAGAATCCTGATAGAGAATTAAATACTGCTCTCAATCTACTTTTACCCAGGAATCTAAAAACTTTCTCCAACCTCTCTTACCCCAGGGCCTCCCCCTCCTTCTCCTCCTCTGAAGTCACACAAGAGAAACATTATAGAAATAGTTATAAACACTGATTTTTCTGGAGAAAACACAGAATCCTGGGCTCAGTTTACTTTCAAAGCATATCACTGCAGTTTGGTTGTTGCTTTTAAAAAAAGGAGTCTATGGGTCAGTCTGAGGGGGAGGACTTGGGGGAAGGGAGAGTCATACTGAACACGTGATGCTTATAGGATATCTGGGGGATCATTGTGAATTCTAACAAAATAGAATCAGCCTTACTTTGAGTGCCACCATCTTTCTTTTGAAGGCGTGGCACTCACCTGGAATGGTCTCTCCCAACACAGATTCCAGTCAACAGAAACACTTGCTACTTAGGGGTCGATTTGGAACAACATCCAGTGTTTTCTCCACACCCCATCCCACCAGAATTTTATACCTCGACAGCCTGTGGATGGAGAAAGGATGGGCCTCCATGCCCAGTGGTTGGCGGCAAAGGCTCATTTCATGAGCCTTTAAAGGCAGCTCTCCTCAAAATTCAGTCTTTCTGCACTTCTGGCCAGATGCTCAGTACATGCCCTTAAACCTCTCAACTTTCCGGGAGTGGTGGGAGAGTGCTCTGCTGGTGCTACACCTGCAAGCTGGGCCCTGAGTCAGAGGCTGGACCCCCAGCCGCCAGGTATGCCGGCTCCCTGCTAGACCTCCAGAGCCACAGAGAAAAATGCGTTTCAGTCTTCCTAGGCTGGGGCGAAACAGATACAGGCAAGATCTTCACTCGGAAACTAGATCCTAAGCTGTATCTGTTGCTGGACTAAAAGGCTTCTCTTAAGGTACATGGAAACAAGTCGTCTGACAGCAAAGCTCACGTCGACATTTGGCGTTGCCCCTCCCCCTCTGCCCATGGCTCATGTTCAATCCGTTAAATGAGGGTCTTTCCTTAGAAGACCTCGACTGCTCTTCACTGAAACACCGACAGACAGTTCCTCTGAGCTACATATTCCAAGCGAGAACAGATCATACTTGGGCAGAGCTCAGATCCCCCCCCCCAAGAGTCACTGCAGACCAGAGGGTCCCTCAGTGCAAGCCTGGCTCATCCAGCCCAGTCTTCCATCCAAAGACAGCTCTGGACAAAAATACTGACCCTCTGGCCCAGGGGAGCGTGCAGGGTTTAAGGAGCGATGGTGGACTGTACTTGGGAAACTCCCAATGGGCCCTTGCTTGTGAAGAAGACGCCTCCAGTGAGAACACCAAGGGTCTCGGTGCTGTACTCATGCAACTCACTTCTTGGGGGAACTGCTGTGGCTTTCTCTTCCCAGTCTACTGGGGGGGAGGCCACGTGGGCTGCTTGCTCCCTGGCAGGAAAGGTGACAGGTGGCCGACACACTGCCTCCAGTGGGCCAGGCCTTTATCAGTCACCATCCGCACACCTGGAGTCTCTTCCTGCAATCAAGGATAGGACTGGCAGGAAGAAGACCCCTGATCAGATGGAGAGTCCACAGGAGCAGTATGGACAGGAGCAGTTACCATGTGTCTGAGGGCAACAAGAGTCCAGCCTCTCACTAAAGAACTGAGAAATCCAATGACTGTTTTCAACCAAGGGCTAGTCAAGTGCTCCTTCGCATGACCTTATGACTCGTGTTGGCGTAGTACTACATACAAGAGGGTGTTTTACTAAAATGTTGATTCAACTTGTCCTCGAGACTCAGCCCCTGAAGACGGTTCTCCCAGAGCCTCTTGGGCTAGTCAGAAAGGGGACGAGGTGATGTCAAAGCCTTTAGGGGCAAGTAGAGCATCACACGGGCCTCTGCACAAGCCTGACATCTGGCCAGATCTGTTTCATGAAGCTGCCTTAGTGAGAGGCCGGCAACCTTCCCTTCTATCCCCTGGCTTCAATCTCAACATTATTCAAATTGGTGCTCAGACAGCATTCCTGTTTTACACAGAACTCTTTTCTCTCCTAAAAACACATTAAGGAGGCAATACCTTAAAATGACTTTCATTTGGGAAGGGAGAAGGGCCAGGAACCTGTAGGAAGAAATGCTGTTTGAGGAACAAAAACCCAGGCAAAACACCAACAGGACAAAACGTGCAAAGGGAGAGAAGAGAGGGCACCGAGTTAGACATCTGTGAGTGATATACAGAAGAGTAGCATGACTAGGGTTAGCAGCCATCTTGAAAAGTGCTGCCCAGGGTTTTAAACAAGGTTTCCAACAGCATGGGCATGATTTCAATCAATTGAATGTAGCCCTGACCTTCTTACCTTCTGGGACTGAATTAGGAAAAGCAAGGTCGGGGGGGGGAGGAGTGCAGACAGAGAAGGGTGCCAGTGATATAACAAGTTTTCAAGGATTATAAGATTAACTTTAAAAACCCCATCTTTTCCCACCATCTTCTTTGAGCTGCAAGTGAACAAGTGTGATTGAATTGGGGGAAGGAAAGACATGGTAGGTGGAAAACAACCACCAATTTATACCCTTGTCATGTAATTATAAATCTATACCTCTGCTTAAATTAATTTAGAATAAAATAAAATAAGAAAAAATCCCAACAGAAAAGGGCTCAAAACTTATAAAGCCAAGGGCCAGATAACATTTCTGGACCCAGTTTGAGAGGAATCAATATATAATATTATTTTTAATGAACAAATTAGAATATGCACTTGTCTATCCAAGAGGTAAAACATGACTATAATTTACATAAGCAACTTCTATAGACAAACAAATGTACAAAATCAGAAAATCAAAACCATCACATGGTCCGTTTCCTAGTTTGGATGAATTAGGCTCAGATTTAAATAAAAGTAGTCAATTGAGACAAACATTCTACATAGCAACATCATGATGGTCGTTCTTTCATACTTCCAAAGTAGGCCACATTCATTCACATTTTTGTAAGCGCAAAGAGAGCAGCCCTTTACGACATCCGGCCGGTGAGCAGGCCAAGCACTGTCTGCTCTCAGTGCTTCCCATCTGGTGGCTCCGTGAGACCTGGCGTGGCTGACTGGGTCAAAGTAGAGAGCCATGAGGACATGGCCGTCTTTGCACTGGAGAGAGCTCCTCCAACGGACTGGCCTAGACACGGGAGGAGAGAGTTGTCACTTTGTGGGGAGAGAACGCACTCACCAGTTGCCCGAATCACAAAACTTCAGGTGGATGGAGGCCAGTGACTGGCCTGGGCTAAACTGGGGCTTCTGACCCTCTGGACCCCTTCTCAGAATGACATATTTACACAAATGAGGGAAATGTGAAATGAAATTTAAGATTTCATTTGGAGGTTAGTGAAAATAGAGGGGCATTTTTTCCCCATCCAAGTTCTCACATTCCCCAGAAAAGCATATGAAGATCCCATCTGTTAAATGGTTAGAAATGACTAATAGCAATAATGATGATGAAAAGGTCACAAGGGGACTTCTAATTGCAGAATACCCACATTTCCTAGGTGTATCATGCACAAGTGACCGGCTGATTCGCTTCTTAGCACAAGACTTTCAAGAGCCTTCTTTTCTGAGCTTCCTGAATCTACCACAGTAAGGATTCAATGGGAGTTCAACAAGGTACTGGATGTTCCCAGGACACAAAGCATCACATCGGGCACTGGAAACCTAATGACAGTCACCATGCATGTGGCACGAAGCAGCTCTCAGCATAGATTGAATTGGGCCCATTCTAAGCAGAAAGCAGGTCCCTAATGAAGCCTCCAAGCTCATTGCCATGTGCCAGGCTTGGCTGGCCTTGGATACAAGGACCTCCCAGGGTGCACAGAAAAGAGGATGCGGTGAGAGGGAACAAAGAGAGCTCTTGGCTTTCCTGCCTTTCCTATCAGCACCTCAAAGAGGAGGCGATAATTGATACTGGGTAGTCCAGGACCCTGCCTCAGGGAGAGGAAGGCATTCAGAGGGAAGAACTGAACCTGGCTTGCTAATCCGACAGGGGATGGCTACCGCAGGAATCGCTGCCGCAGATGGCAGATGCCCTAGTTCAAGCTGTGTTCTGAATGGTCAGTTGTAGGGCACACTGGGGATGGGACTGTCCCTGACACAGGTCAGTGAAGGCCGGGGGTGGGAGCCCCAGTGTCTTGTCCAACTCCCTCATTTTACAGAAGAGGAAAGTGAGGCTTGGGAGAGCCGGGGTCAGACAGAGGGAAGGTGGTGGATCTGGGGGAACACCACTGACGTTACCATGTAAAAGCAAAGTCTCCCTTTCTCTGAAAAACAAAATCAAATGAAAACACGGGGTGAGGGGGGCAGTTGAATAAGTGTGAGACAATCACTCTGGTCTGCTTCCAGCAAATGAGCTGGGAGGGGGTTTTGCTTGGCTTGGTCCTGCCACAGCCAAACAAAGTTCACCAAAGAAAATGAGGCTTAGAACCTGGGGCTGTGGACTGGCCTCTTTGTGCCAGTGCCTTACCGACAGCTTTTCCGGTTTGTACCACATTCCGGCTTGTTGTGACCATGGCATTTCCAATCTTTTTACCGCGTTCACTGTTCTGGACAGAGCTGCGTGGAGAAAGCAGAACCGTCATGCACTCCCAGAAAGCGCCCCCCCGCCCCCGCTTGATGCCCAGTTCATGTACAAAAGGAATGGACAGGAGGAGGCTACTTGGCCTGGCCAGGGTGGCTAACATGCTAAGGGCCTTCTAGGAAGCACTTTCCTCCTCAGAACCCCAGCTCAGAGCAGGAGCGTTCCTAGTCCCATGGGAGCTGTGGCACCCCCACAGCTAGGTGATGAGCAACAGCACAGAGCTCGTGCTCAAACCGGGCCTTCCACCTCCAAGCCACAGGTCTCTCAATTCATGTTCTCTATTCAAAAGGGCAGTGACCTGGGACCCTTTCAGAGTAGGAGGTACTAAACACATGGACCTTCACCCCCAGAGAAGATAGGAAAAGTACGTGTGGTAGCAGTGCAGGACGACCCCGACACCTGCCCTGTCTCCACTGAATGACGCTGAGGGCCCTTGCAGAGTTTCTTCCTTCCTTCCTTTTTTTTTTGTGGGGCAATGAGGGTTAAGTGACTTGCCCAGGGCCACACAGCTAGTAAGCGTCAATTGTCTGAGGCTGGATTTGAACTCAAGTCCTCCTGAATCCAGGGCTGGTGCTTTATCTACTGTGCCACCTAGCTGCCCCCCCTTGCAGAGTTTCTTACACAAGCTGAAAGGAGCCAGCTTGAGCAGAGCACCACCGGGCCCCACCATACTCACTGTGAGAATCTCAACTTCACGTCTGACACCGAATACTGGCCCTGGAAGGGGTGGCTGTAAAACAAAGGGTGCGGTTTTGACCGGTCCATCCCAGGACCCTGGTCCCTGCCTTCTGGGGTCTGGCTAGCTAATGGGAAGAGGTGGCGGGGACTGCCATGTGCACCCACCCCAGTCCCCAGGAAAGGGCCAGAAGGCAGTGCTACTGGATCCAGGCCCCGCCCTGAGAGATGGAAAGGACAGCACAGGCAGAGACTGGACGCTTGGGGGAAAGGGCCAGAGAGGGCTCTTGCGTGGGGCTGCTCTGGTGCGACTGGGGAGGGAGGGAACAAGTACCACTGCTGTACCTCCCGTGTCCCAGCCGCCGCACTGTGCTCTCACTGGGTCCTCACTGGGCCCATTTCACAGCTGAGGAATAGAAGTGAAGTGACCTGCCCGGGATCCCTAGCTGGGAAGGGTCTGAGGCTGGACTTGAACTCTGGTTTTCCTGACTCCAGACGCTCTATGGGCTGTACCACCAGCTGCTGGACTGGATGGGATTAGGGTGAGATCAAACCTGATGGTACAGAGTCACAGGTGCCAGACCTAGGACTGCAGATTATACTTGGCAGCCCCACACAGTTTCTGAACTGGGCAAGTGACACCCTCAGAAGGGCCATGGGGGTGTGGAAGGGTTTGGAAGGAGGGTGGGCAGAACAGAAAGCTCTCCCACTGGCCTTAACACCATAAATGAGAGATTATGCCACATGAGCAAGAGCGTGGTGTTGGTTGGTGATGCCCGAGGGCAGGGCTGGACATCGGTCAGTTAGCTTGTGTCCCCCATCCCAGGCCATCCACCTTGCAGATCTGAGGAGAGACCCCGGGGAGATGGAGCTCCTCTGGGGTGGGGGAGGGCCTCTGGCCAAGATGCGGAACCCCCTCAGGGTCTGGCCTGGCCATCCAGGTGGATGAAGAATGCCAGTTATCAAGACTCCAACACGGCCTTGTTCCTCAGTGTGAGTTTATAGGCGCGTCCCTTGGATGCCACAAGTGGAGAGAGGGCCACAGTTTTAATGGTGGTGTGTGACTGCCATGCCACCATGGCTCCTTCTATCAATAAGATTATGAAGCTCTCGCCCCGGGCTGGGCCCTGGAGATACGAAGAAAAAGCTGCCTTTGAGGAGCTTCCATTCTGCCTGAATCTAAGCTGTGTGGATGGTGGGGAAGCTACTAACAGGGAGGGGGGACTAGCCCAAGCTTCCGGCGGAAGGCCACGTTCCAGCTCAGTCTTGAAGGAACCCAGGAGCGCTGTGACATCACGAGCAAGGACAGGTGCGTGCTAGGTGTGCACAAGCTACTAACCAACTAAGGAAAAAGGAGAGCTGCCTGACTCAGAGAAAGAACGAGGAGCTGATAGAGATCCGATGGAGTGTTTCCCTGTACCTCAGGAGGTTGGGAACAAACAAGGAAGGCCTCCACCACACTGGGAGGCCACTGGGCAAACGCTGCCTAGTGGGTGGGCAGACAGAGAGGGGTGAACTTCCTGGCCGAGGAGGCCACAGACCCCTCTGAATTATCCCAGTGTCCTTCTCTCCCTTCCTCACGCCCCCACAGCGCCCACCCGCCCACCTCCTTACTTTGGGTTTATTTCTGCCAGAGCCGGATGTCGGTTGCTGTTCCAGACCCTGTAATTGTGTGTATTCTTCCAGGCTGTGACAAAGGTTGTCCCGTAGTCTGATAGCGTCTTTTCATTATCTGCCAAGGAGACATTTGGTTCAGGCTGAAGGGCAAACATCCCCCAAAGAACTGCCCCATGCCCGGCCCCCCTATTCTCACTGCCAAGGTCGTTTTTCAAAGGTAACAGTTTGATTTAAAACCAATCCAGTTAGAACGGACTAACAAGTGAGCTCTTTGACTGCGAATCTGGGCTGGCCTTTCAATCCTTACACCCCCTTAATAATCCGAGGTGGACCAACGGTTCCCACACAGAAGAGCCAACATGGCTAGAATTCCTCAGAGAAGCGTTTCCTAAAAACCCTGATTCCATTTTCTTGGTTGCATGGGGAAACTTCATGGTGGGCCTCCTCTTACTGGGGGCCTGGAAAGACTGCTGTTTACTGAAGGGACAAGGGGAAATGTAACACTTGTAGCGGCCTTGAGGAGAGAAGGAGGAAGCTCAGGTTTCAGTGTGTGGCTGAAGTCTAAAGTCAGTCTTCAATTCATTCATTAGGAGGAACAACCTCTTTTCACCTAATTCTACTGTGAAAGGCCTAGATGTGAAGACAACTAATTATTAAGAAAAAGCGCTGATTCCCCATGAGGCCGTGTGGTTAGATGGGAAGAACTCATGCAGGCATCTAAGGCTACACATTGTCTTTTGTCAGAGACTTATTGATTCCAGGTCACTCAACTGATCTGTGGGTGCCTCAGTTTCCTCCACAAGAAAGGTGAAACACTAAGAAGCTCACAGGTAAGAAGAGATGGGAAGAAGGGCTTGCCCAGCATCACACAGATTCTGAGCAGCAAAGCCGGGATTCAAACCCAGGGGCGTGGGCTCCAGTGCCCTGATGCACACCGACAAAGATCACAGGGACAGGTGATTCTCGTCACTCAGCTTTCTCACAGAACCGAAAGCTAGAAAGGGACTTGAGAAATCCCAAGGAATGATGCGATCAAGGTCCAGAGGCAGGCCTGGGTGGGTCCTGAAGGGTGGTGACGCCCACCTCAGGAGCAGGAATGACCCAGGCAACCTCTGGCAGCCCTCTGATACCCCCCCCCAAGGGGTATGTGCGGTGTCTGTCTCCTGTCTGCTGGACCTCTTCACTGCCCAGACAGTGGTGACTGTACCATGGCTTATTTTTTTGGCTTTTTATATTTTTTGCCTTATTCTTTGCTTTATGTTTATTACTGTATTATTTTACTTATAAATAACTTTATATATTAATATGACATAACTTACTATAATTTACTTAATTACAATAAAATAATTTTTGGTACTTTATTTTTTCTATTTCTTATCCTTTTCTTGCTTTATTTAAAGCTGTACAGCATAATTAGAGGTGCCCTAGGTTCTCAGTTCAGGCTCAGTTTTCCAGGGTTCCCTCTGCAAAGGGGCTCCAACAGTGGTCCTCAGTGGTGGCATTCTTACCTAACTGTAGTGAGGCAGCCAGCAGGGCATGGACATAGACTGCAAACTGTGCCCGGATCCACTCGTCGCCTCCCTCCCAGCCTGTGCCGTCTAGAAACACGTCATCCCTGTTCTCGGTCACGTGCTTCACCAAATGGTCAGCAAATCGCAGGTCAGCTGTGGTTGGGCTCAGAATCTTCCTCAGTTCTGGATCATGGATGTGCACGACCGCTTCTTCTACCTATGCAGAACATACATGTATCATCATCTGGGGCTGTCATGCACTACGTGTAGAACCAAAACAAGAATCTAAAAGAGGGGTTGGTTCTCATTCTGGAGCCCATAAACCCCCAAAGGTCCATGGAGAGATTTTAGGGGGCCCATGGACTTGGACAGTGAGGGGGGGACTGCATCTCTACCAGAACATAAGCCTTTGCTTCAGGATTCTGAAGAGGGGCCCACAAAGGGATCTGTCTTGGACACAGAAAAGGTGAGGGACTCCAGCTTCTAGGCCCCTCCATTTGGGGCTGGAAGGGCTGCGGAGGCCCAGAGGGATTCCACGAGCAGGCCAAAGACACACAGGTGGCAGGCAAGAGGGCCTGGCCTCAGGGCCGATGGCTCCAGGTTCCCTCAGCACCACGTGGCCTCCCAAATAAAGGAGGCCTTCATTTAAACCAAAATTCAGAATTTCTCTACCTCAATTTAAAGAAACATAGGAAGTCACCCTAACTCCACCGAGGAAAGTCATTCTCTAGCCCTCCCAGCCCAAACCGCACATCTATCTGCTGCTATTCTGAGCTACCCAATGAGTCGCATTGAATCACTGAGGTACACACAAAAAACCAAGGCAGAGTATTTATGGCTTCTGACTTTTTGAAAGCATGAGAGAACCAGTGGTTTAAACTAGAAATGTGGAAAAAGGACCCTGACCTTTGCCAGGAACAGGCTGTAGCCATTAGGCAACCATGGCAAACACTCTGGGGGGACTGACCTTCAGGGGTCACTTCTGCCCACACAGCCCCCCCATTTCTTTGCCCTGCTTCCCACATTCAAGACATACTTCTACAATGGCATCACTGAGGTGCTTCTGTTGCCGAAAAAGAATGTTGGTCGCCCCCGCGACAAATCCTCGGACGGTCACATCGGAGAGGAGGTGATGCTGCTGCAGGGCCATGTATGGCAAACAGAGATAGCCCTAGGAATGAAAGGAGACAGGAAGAGCACAACTTGAGGGGATGAAGAGAAGCAGCATCTTCTTCCCTCTTCATCATGAAACCACTGTGGAGGTTTTGAAAACCCAACCTCAGTGTTCCACTTGTTCTTAAAGTTCTGGCTGCAGCTTCTATTCCACGTAGTGGTGGAAGGGGAGGCCTCCGGACGGAGCCGACTCTTCTAATGGGGCGGTTCCACCATTTCCCCTTTGTTCTAAAGAACAGAGAGGCTGGGGGAAGAGATTAGCTGAGAAATGTAGGTGACGCTAAAATAAACGAGATGGGTAACATTTTAAAAAGTACTAGTATGATGGGGAAGTCAATCTGGGTTGGGTCCCACTGGCTTTCAGTTCAGTTTGAGATCCTTGACCCTCAGGTGGTCAAATCCCATTCTTCACTACCAGATGATCCGTGGTCATCGTTGGTGACTGACTGAGGCTGGGGCAAGTCCTTGCCCCTTTTCAGCGAATACAGCTACAAGAATGGAGCTGGTAGAGTCAGGCAACAAACACATTACACAGCTACAGTGTGCTAAGCACTCAGGATACAGAAGGAAGCAGAAGACAGTCCCGACCCTCCAGGCGCTCACAGTTGAATAGGGGAGACAAGGAAAGAGACGCACACATCTGATGAATAGGGAACGATGGAGATGGAAAGAGCTTGAATTCAGAGGGTTGGGCAAGGTTTATCACAGAAGTGGGATTTTAGGCCTTGGAGGAAGTCAGAAGACAGACCAGAGAAGGGGAAGCCTTCCAGGCAGGGGGCCCAGAGCCAGGAGAGCTAGGAGGCCGGGGTCACTGGACTGAAGACGGTGTGTTGGGAAGCAAGGTGGACGAAGACTGGGAGGGTAGGAGGGACCAGATCGTGAAGGGGTTTGAGCCTGGACATGACCGGGAGCCACTGGAATTCACTGAATGGGGACATGATGTGGTCAGGCTGAGCTTCAGGTCAATCACTCCAGGGGCTGAACAGAGGAGAGACTTGGGGCAGGCTGACCCGCCAGCAGCTACAGCAACAGTCCAGGTGTGAGGTGATGGGGGTCTATACCAGGGGTAGCCGAGTCCAAGGAGAGAAGGGGGTGTGTTTGAGAGATGCCGCCAAGGTGGAAATCACCAGGTTTTGGCAAGGCTCGACTTGGGGGCAGGGAGAAGGAGTGAGGAATCCTGGATGACTCCGAGGTTGGAAGGATAGAGTGGGGACTGGGGTGGAAGAGAATAAGCTCAGTTTTGGACATGTCCAGTCTGAGACATCTCCTGGACCTCCAGATGTCTGAAAGGCAGCAGACGAGAGACTTTAGGTCAGTAGTGATGTCAGGGAGGGATAGGCAGGCCTGAGAATCATTAGCTTGCTATTAACACTGCCGGGTAAGAGGACACTAAGAGAATTTTTTGTGTAGGGGGTCTGGATTGAACTTGCGAATCCATGTGGAAAGTTCCTCACCTGCCCAACACAGGGCACCTTCTCCTAACTTAGTCTTAGAGACTTACCTCCAGCCTGGAGAGGTTCAGAGACTGACCTGGGGTGACCAAGGCAGCATGGGTCAAGGAGCAGGCCTTGAACTGCCCCCTAAACCGCACTGAGAAGCCCATTCAGCAGAGGCACAGAGCCACTCTCAGTGATTCCCCTGGGGGTGGGGTGGGGGGCACACATGCAGAGACTTTGCGAGGGACCCTCATGCACCAAGCACTGAACTTCAACCAGCTCCGTGCATAGATGATGGCATCTGGCTGCCTTCCCGGTGCTGGCGTGATCTCCTGTCCCTAGTGCCTAGAAGGGCTGAGTTGAGCCGTAAGGCCAAGAAGACATGAGCTCAGGGCCTGCTTGTGTGACCCAGGGCAAGCCACTCCACCTCAGGCCCTCCCCAAGACTCTCTGAGACTCTGGGTTACTGAGTGGGAGGCGGTGATGACCTGTCTCGGCAGATAGAGCTCCCCAGGCCACTGGGTTCCCTGGGGCCAGCTGGGACCAACCCCTGGTTCCCAGCACTTCTCATGTCACTTGGCACACAGTAGACACTAAATAAATGCTTGCTGAATTGAGTAAGGTTGTGAAGCAGGGTGACTCACAATACTGACGGCATTGCTGTTTGGATGCTAAAATGAGCTGGGTGTGGGATCTGATCTAAGGAGGCCTCTGGCATCTCTGGAGGCTACAGAGCAACACCAGCCCCTCATTAACAGGCTCTGGGGGAGAAGTAAGCAGCCGGAATCAATACTCTGACTCACACCCAGAGAGGCCTGTTTCCAATAGAGACAGATGCTATTTTGATGAATAAGCTACAAATTGATTTAAAAGCATCCCTGAATTCACAGTGGCCTTTTGAGGGGGGAGGGAGGGTGTCATTTGTTTTCTTTTTTAAAGTTAAAAAGAGATCTGCATTCACTGGAAAAAGTTTGGGAACCATTGGTTTACAAACACGACTTCGGCAGTCTTGGTCATAGGCCTTCCCAGATATTAGGAATGGGAGATGGTAGGTGAACATCTAGTATGAGGCCTCTCCCCATCTCTGCATGTCCTAAAGTTGTCTGAGGCGCTCAGAGGATAAATGACTGGCACAGGGTCACACAACTCATGCCTGTTCCCAGATTTAAAGTTAGAAGAAACCTTAGAAGTCATCAAGTCCAACCCCCTCAATTGACACATGAGGAAACGAAGACCCAGAAATAGTTAAATGACTTGTGGAGGATCACACAGCCAAGTGAGCATGAAGCAGCAGGACTTGTATCCAGCTTCCTCTTTTGTCACTTTGTCATTAAGCACTTATTAAGTGCCTACTATATGCCAGGCACTGTGCTAAGTGTTGGGGGTACAAAAAGAGGCAAAGAACAGTCTTGGCCCTTGTGGAGCTCATCGTCCGATTCAGGAGACAACAAGCAAGCAAGCAAAAGCACACGTGTGCGCGCGCACACACACACACACACGCACATAGGATAAACAGGAAATAGCCAGTAGAGGGGAGGCACTAGAAATAAGAAGGATGGGCAAAGGCTTTCTGTAGAAGGTGAGATCTGAGCTGGGAATTGAAAGACGCCAGGGAAGCCCAGAGGTGAAAATGAGTTCCAAGAGCACTGTGGGCATGGGGGCAGGTGGTGAGAAGAGCCAGAGCAGAGCAGAGCATCTTGTTCGTCCAGAGCTACTGGATCAAAGAGTGTGGGAGTGGGGGGTGGGTGCTCGGAGGTGTAAGAAGACTGGCAGGGCAGGGGAGGGGAGGTCAGGAGGGGCCTGGGACATAAAACAGGATTCTGTATTTGATCCTAAAGATAACAGGGCATCGCTGGGCTTTACTGAGTCGGAAGGTGGCTTCTTTGGAGATAATGGGACACAATGAAATAGCATTTTAGAACCTGGTTGTAAACAACTCATTATTTTAAACAGTCACATCTTTTAAACTATAATTAAAACCTTCCACATCTGTTTCTAATTAATGAGTCTCTTATCTTCTCCTTTTCTGTGGACGAGGCTCCTTATTGATACCAACAAACAGGAAAAATCTGCCTCCAACCAACTGTCTTCCTTAGAGGCCTTTTTGTTCCTTTTTCCTCTTGCATATTCCTTGAGGAATAAGCTAACCTGACTAGTCACGGGTTCCGGGCAAGGTAAGGGTCCCCCCCCCCCAACATAACCTGAGCTACTGAATGAGAATAACACCCACAAATTCTTAAATACTCTGCCCACAGTTAAGTCCTTCCAATCCAAGAGATGCCATCAGACAGCCACAGGAAATCCAACACTCCTATTAATTAAAGCTATGAATGAAAAAGGAAAGAAACAGAAATGCTGACAACCCTCAGCCGGAAAGGCCAGGGAAACAAAAACCCAATGGCAAAAGCCAACTAACAGGCACTTGCTCCATAGGATGGTGGGACCAAGTTGAAAAAGTTACACATTTTCTGAGTGATAACTAGTATACTTGGTCAGGTTAAAAAAAGGTCTGACACTCATTTTCATTCTCACTTTTGATACGCCCAGGCTGCAGACTCCAGGCAGCCTCCCAGTCTCCCCCAGAAGAGATAACTGCCTGTATCGCTGTACTAGGTCTTGACTGGATGATCTGGAGAAAGGTGTACTTGAGGTGCCAATGATTAGAAGGAGTCTGTGTTCAATCAAGAGTGATTAAAGATTGTTTAGATGATTTGTAGTTACCCAGAGATTTTTTTTCTGAATTGACTGTTAGAAAGAAAAGAAGTGGGGCAGCTAGATGGTGCAGTGGATGAAGCACCGGCCCTGGATTCAGGAGGACCTGAGTTCAAATCCAGCCTCAGACACTTGACACTAGCTGTGTGACCCTGGGCAAGTCACTTAACTCTCATTGCCCCACCCAAAAAAAAAAAAGAAAGAAAGAAGAGAAGGGATTTGTTAAGGCAGCAATATTTAGTTAAGTGCTCCATCAGTTTCAAAATAAATAAGTGTAGTATCTTTAAAAGATACAATGCCTGGAAAGAGCTTTTGCAACCAAATGAAATGAAGATAAATTTGGCTGATCTTAAAAATACATGAAACTGCAGCCAACTTAGGTGTGAGTCATTGCTATACGACAAGGTATATGGAGTGCAAGCAGCCATGAGGCCCCTGTGGCCGCTCCCGTGCCCAAGGCCACACTCGGCTGCCTTGCTTTTTCTCTGGGGTACGCTTCCTTTGAAAGCAGGCCGTACAAAGATGCCTAGTGAACTCTGCAGAAGATGACAAGGGTAGCCCAGCGTCTTACACCATTCATATCAATAGTGCAATAGGATGAGAACGGATGGCTCCACTTAGCCCACCCGACAAAGGCACAAATAGTACAGTCTGCCCCTTTCAGGAGCTTATTTTCTAAAAGAGGAGACAACATGTGACTCAGCTCAAGTTTAATCCTGAAGGAAAAGGAAGACTCAAACTGAAGGGAAGGAAGCAGTAGGTTCCAAGCACGAAGAGCTGGAGAAAAGGCATAGAGAGGGGCTGCAAGAGGAGCACCATGGGAGTTGATGAAATGTCCAGTTTGACTGGACTCCGGAGCACAGGACGCGGTGGTGGTGTTTGTCCTTCCTTTTCGAAGAGGACCATGACATCAGGGTGATGTCATGACTTTCAGGGAATTGCATGTGAGGGAGGGCTGTGCAGAGTCACCAGCCAGAGCCATCTGGGTCCAGTGGCAAGGTATATATCAGGATCACTGGTGATGGCCCTGGATGTTTAAGGCAACTAGGGTCAAGTGACTTGCCCAGGGTCACACAGCTAGTATGTGTCTGAGGTGAGATTTGAACTCAGGTCCTCTTGACTCCAGGGCCAGTGTTCTATCCACTGTTGGAAGGGCTGTTTTAAGATGCTCCTAAACATCACAGGGTACCACTAAAGTTCACTGAGTATGTGAGTGATGTGGTCAGACGTGCCAATGGCAGCTGTGTGAAGGGTGGGCTGGAAAGGAGAAAGACATGAGGCAGGGAGGCTTTTGCCATGGTCCAGACAAGAGATGGGGAGGCTCTGAATTAGGGCTGTGGTCTGTGAAGGGAGGGGGGTTGAGGCAGAAATGGCAAGGTTGGTGATGTGGAGTAAGGTTAAAAATCTGAGGCTTGGAAAGATGGTGATGCCCTGACCAAGGAGGATGTGCTTGAGTAAGTGTGGGCCAGTCTGAAATGCCTGCAGACAGCTGGGGCTGAGGCTGACGAGACTAGAGATCTGCGAGTCCCCTGCCTTGATGGTATCGGTGCAGAGGATAATGAACATTCACATGGTCCATGGTTAGGGTGTGCCAAGTCCCTGACAGAATCTTTATTTGATTCTCATGAGAGCTTTGAGGGGGTCATAGGGCATCAGGATACCCACTTGGCAGATGAAGTCAAAAGTGAGATTCAGGTAAATGACCTGAGGAGGAATTCAAGCCCAAGTCCTGGCCTTTTTCTAGGACACCTCAGTAACCCCCTGAATGGCTTCTTGGCACACATGAGAACAGAGAGATAGGGATCTGAAAGCATTAGCTGTCAGAGCTAACTGGGCTGAGGATCATGGCAATTTTTAACGGACAGTTTTAAAATCCATCCTCAAACTGTTCTGTGATTTACAGTGCAAATGACGGTGCCTGGGAGAGCAACTGCTTTCCCACCCTCACCTTCAGGAGAGCCCTATGGGGAGAGGTGGGCTCTGCCGGCCCCTTCTCTTCCGGGTCACACCTTTAGGCTCCAGCCTACTCACACCCATGCTGGCCTTGCAGTCGGGTCCACATTACGGTGGGCTGACAGCCCTGCCTGTGGCTGTCTAACCCTCTGGCCTACGTAGGTGTCCCCTGGGTCTGCCCCCTCCTGTTGCTCCTGGACTCTGCCCATACAGTGGGCCAGTCAAATAAGGAATTACAAATACAGAACGGCTGCAGGGAAACCAGTGCTTCCTAAAAGGCCAATGCCAATGACTTCTTGCTGATGAGGAAGTGCCCCAGGGTCTTTCTTCCCCCTAAAGAAGAGCCCAACAAGGCAGAAGGCTTGGACTTGTGCCTCTACCGGTTGTGGGCCCCTGTCCCGGCTACAATAACTCCTGGTCCCTCCTAAATACATACTGGTCTCAGAGGGTAAGGAAGACATGTTGAATAAGTACAATACAGTCATGGTTTAAAACACAGGCAGCTCGACACTTCTCCTTACGTGAAATACAATGGGGAACCAATGGCTCAAGTTTCGTCTCGTTTGGAGTGGGCTGGATAGGCAGGGGGCGAGCAATGAGCCAGGTGCCAAACTGAAGGCTGTGCCCAAGCATCTGGGCACACTGGATACATGACCACCTTGGACACCGAAGTTCTTTCAAGGCTGGGGGTCTTCACATAGTTTATTCCCAAGATGAATAAGAGCCAGCATGTATTGCAGCTTTAAGGTTTACAGCCTTTCATTTGATCTTATTAACTGAAAAGCCAGAAAGCAGTCAGGGAGCTGATGAGATAGTCTTAAATCCTCATGCGTACCTTACTGTAAACCAGCAAGGTCTACAAATTCCTCTCAGGCATTTGGGTCATTAAAACCCCATGAGAGGCGCCAGGCGTATCATTAATCATGCCCTTTCCCCCACAGCTACACAGTGCTACAGACTGTAT
This sequence comes from Dromiciops gliroides, assembly GCF_019393635.1. Taxonomy (NCBI): domain Eukaryota; kingdom Metazoa; phylum Chordata; class Mammalia; order Microbiotheria; family Microbiotheriidae; genus Dromiciops; species Dromiciops gliroides. Next base: position 745,681,335 of record NC_057861.1, read on the forward strand.
AAGCAACCATAGGCAAAGCCCAGTCATCCTCTCAGACTTTCCAAAAGACAACAGAGACCTTTGCTTTTGCCCTGTAGCTCATGGCTTTTTGAAAGGCATGCCCCAAATGGAAAGACACCGACCAACATGGTAGGTAGACCATCCTGAAGGACACGATGTTAAATAAATAAAGCACTTGTCTGAAAACTTTCAGCCAGGCCAAAAGAACAACATAGACACGGGTTAGGTCTGAGCTTCAAGTTATTTCTGTAGGCAGGGGAACCTCTACAACACAACAGAAGATCTTCTGGGCACTGAATTTAGAAAACTCCCTCATTTTAATGTTTAAAAAATGACTTCCTCTTGAACTCCACGTAAACCATCAACAACACAACACAACCTGTTTTCTGGGCTTCTGAGTAGTGAGTGAGTGGGCACCCACTCCAGCTGGCCCCAGACCGCGCTTCCCATCCCGTCTAGTCACCTACCCCAGAGAACCTCACTCCCCACATGCCCCAGCCTTCTGTCTCTTGTTCAGGGCCCACCGATCCATGTGGCATTACCACGCTGTCACTGCTTTTGGAAAGGGCCCCCACCCCCATGACTCCCCAGACATGCTGTTCCTCCAGTGAAACGTTAGCTACTTGAGGGCAGAGGGACCGAATGCAACGTATCTCTATCTCCCCAAACTTCCTGGAGCGCATGGCATACAGCAAGTGCTTAATGAGCACTTCTTGGCCCCTCCTTCACCCACCTCCAGAGCCCGCTCTGCTCTCCTCTGCTCCGGATGCCTCTAGGGCACTCACGCTGGCAGGTCACAGCCCCTCCCGAAGGAGGGTCTCTGCAGGCAGGGACAGCCAGCTCTCCTTTCTGTATCACCCGGTCCAGGAGAGCTCCTGGAACATCGATGTCTGACCTGCCTTACGTCCGCAGTGCCAGACACATAGTAAATGTTTAATAAACGTCTATGGCTTTGCCTTAACTTAATAAACGTGGCTGAATCACGCTGGCTGCAATGACCCATAGCCTACTGCTGGACTAGCTTTGCTTAGGTGGGGCTTTTTATTCTGTTCCAATGTCAGTTATCTCAATAAAAATGCATCTTCTGTTCCCTACACACAAGTCCAGATCTTCAGGGTAGGGGATGGGTGGGCAGGCAGGCAGAATAACAGACCGATGAGCTCCTCAATCGTGCCCATGGGTCACAGAACTGAAAACAAGCTGCTGTGGGGGGGCCTCCCCCACAAAGCCCTAGGGTGAAACCAGACTGAAAAGGCTCCAAGTGCCACCCCCTAGGCCTTCCTCAGCAGAGCTCCCTCCCACCCACAGAGACTCTGCCTGGACTCACTCTCCAACATGTCTCCCATCTCCTTGTCCCTTGGACTTTCTCCGTCCCTGGGATCCAGAATCCCTGCCACCTGCTCTCTTCTTCCCACACATTCACCACAATCTAACCTGCCTCCACCCCCATTCGACCTCTTCCACCTGTGCCCTCTGGGATTCTGGCTCTTTAATTAAGAAGGGAATTCCTTCCCATGGCTTGCCCCAACACCGACATCCCCTGAGAACCATCTTCTCCAGGCTTGGCTCCCCTTCTCTCCCATGGGATGCACTGCTCCTCACTGCCTCTTCCTCTGCAGACCAGCGGGTCAGTCTCCATCCTCTGCAGACCAGCGGGCATTCTGATTCAATCTCCTTTTCCATCTTTCCTCCTAAGCTCTCACCAGGAGCCTTCCACATCAGTGCTGATGTTCTCCCAGTCAGTCGAATCACTCAGGCCCAGCTCAGGGCCTGACCATGATTGAGCGCACAGCAGGGGCTTCATAAATACTTGCTGACTGATTATAAAGGGCTAGTTTGTTACTAAGAAATTCCAGCTAAACTCAATCTTCTGGGGCACAGTCAGGAGACCCCTGGGCCCTAAAGGGGCTCTCCACGAGGAGCAGCACTCCATGTGGACCCTCCGGGCACTGCAGCCAGGGCAGCTCAGGTGACCCGCCAACCTCCACCTTCCTAGGTGCAGAGCACACAGGTCAGGGCCACCGAGCTCAGACTGGGAGGGCTAAAGGCTTCTTGGGGAGCAACACCACTGCCTGGGGGTGCGGATTCTAAAGGCTGCCCAAGAGCTGCACCTTCCAACATGTGAAGTCCTTCTCCCTGGCCTTGTCTTGTTCTTTTAGCCAAGAATCCACCTGTCTTTTATTCCGTCACAGACAAATGTAGCCTAATTTCCACTTGGATGTTTCATTCTGAACGCACACTTTAATTGTTAATGTTGGCGTTTTTGGATATGAAAAGCTCTTGCAATGACACTTTTGCAAAATTAGCCTTCATTATGATGGTTGTTTTTTTAACGAGTACGATGCTGGTATATAGTAGGTACTCAATAAATGCTTGTTAATTGAAAATGAAAAGCCTGTAGACCCTATGATATTTCAATGGAGGGAACTAAAATAGTAAAAACAATATTGAGTCTCAAATTTCTTTCTTTTTTTAAAAAAAAAATTTATTTATTTATTTTTGAGTCTCAAATTTCTCAGGAAATGGCATGATAGTTATGGAGCAAGGGCTGAAAGAGAACAACCAAACTGGACCATTGAGTCAGCTGCTAAAGGCCACCCCCAAAGCAAAGGAAGCACTGAACCAGGAAGAGTGGACGGTTCTGAGGCAGCCTTTCTAAAGACTTCGCTAAGCTACAGTCTTCTAAGCAAGCTTCACCCTAGGCCACCTCTGGGGCCTGTTACACCTGGGACCAGGGGGGAGGGGAGAACAGCCTGTGTCAGGGGTCAGGGCTGGTCCAGGGCAGCCTCCCTGGTCAAGGCCTCTCCCTGTCCTCTCAAACTCTGCTGAAGAGAGGCCAACACCGGAGCAGCACAGCAGCTCCTGCTTCTGGGAAGCTGTTCTTCCCAGCCAAGGGGGCCCAGGGTCTCGTCTCTTCTGGGACCCTACAGTCTCTCCCCTTCATCACCAACTCTTACCCCAGAGAGCTCCAGACTAAGTCCTGGGTAATCCCCAAGAAAGGCAATTTTGAAGGACGTTAGCCTCTTTCCACAGTCACTGTTCCCACCGGAAGGACTGGAACAAGAAAATGTCCCCCAAGGGCATTTGGTTACTGAGCTTGGCCTAAGTGCTTGCTGGCCTAGCTAGGAGGATCCAGGGACCGAGGAGTGAAGAGACCCAAGGTGCCAAGGGCAAGGAGCCCACTTCATGCCTTTCACTTTTTGCAGTTGTGTATATAGATGAGTCATAATAGGCTGAGAAAGATGGAAACCAGGGAAACTTTCCCAAAGTCCTTCTGATCCTTGCAGGGTTCGAGCACTGGACAATTTCAAAGTCAAGTCACTAACTGTTTAGTGAGTGCTCACCTGGGGCAAGACCAGCCTGTGCCCTCCACCAGCTCAGAGGCAAGCTGGCTTTCTTTCAGTCTGTTCCCAGGCTCTGAACCTGCAGAGTGGGTCCCTGATGGGCAGCCCAGCCTGGATACACCACCTCCCATGTGGCTCCAGGTGTGCGTGATGCTGCCACAAGCCAGTACTCCCAGAAGTCCTTACAAAATCCAGAAGGCCAAGTGTGCTCAGTGGCCAATTACTAAATGCTAAAGGAGCTCAGGGGCACATTTAGGGGTGAGAATAGACTCAGCCAATGCCATCTCTCTATAGCCACGGTAGCCTACACCCCGGGAAGCCCCTGAGGCTCTGCAGAGACAAAGGCGATAAGGACAGCTGACACTGATGTGGCATTCCAAGATTTGTTAAGCACTTTACAAATACCATCTTGTATGATCCTCCCCCATTTTTACAGATGATGAAACTGAGTCTGGGAGGAATGAAGTCAACAGCCCAGGGTGACACAGCCACTAAGTATCTGAAGCAGGATTTGAATGTGGGCCTTCTTGACGCCACATTTTACCCTCTATCCACCATCTATCCAACAGGAAACTGACAGCAAGGTAGCCAGGGCCTGGATGCCACCTGCTGCCTTCACCCCTGAATTCCTAAGGGGCTCTCGGCTTGGTGGCCACAGGGCCCGACCTTCTGGGTAAAAGCTTATGATTTTCCACATAAAGATGGCCTGACAGAAAAAAGAGCTGAGAACCTATCTAAAGAAGCTCAGACCATGAAAAACCCAGTCATGGCATTTCTCAAGGGATTAGACTAGGAATATGAGGAAGTTTACCTTGGTGAAGATGGCCAGCGGCATGCCATATTGGTCCTCTTCCAAACCAGAGATGAGTCCTGGCACGAACACCACCTGCCCCAGGTTAGCTTGAGGCTGCACGGTAATTGGAGGGCTGTCCAAGGGCACATGGTCTCTCAGAAGGAAGTCTCTCTGTTTAGGCCTCACCTGTTCCCTTTCCTTCATGCTAGTGCCCTCTAAGATGCCAGGGTCCAGGGTCTCCCATTCGTTTTCTGATGTCTTGGGGTCCATGTGCACAGCAAATCTCACAGGCTGACCAGGGCCATTGGACGCTGGGGCACTGCTGATGTCTTTTACTGTGTGGGACATAATCCCATCTGCCTCTGGGGCATCCCCTCCAGGATTCCCACACACTTTTTTCTTGCCCATTCCTGAATTTGTAGTTGAAATGTCAGACGCAGACTCAGAAACGCAGTCATCTGCAGGTGGGGTAGCTTGGTGGAGCCCAGTGTCCTCAGATAGGCTCTTTCGGGGCCTGTACTGCGAGCAGTCCCGGAGGCCATGTTCGATCATGCCTGCAGTGTACAAGAGACAAGCAAGGGTGGCTCACAAAAGACACAAGGAAAAGATGAGACGAAATGGCCCTGTTCAGGGCCCAATAAACTCTAACTGTGAACATTTCACCTTTTAAAAACATAGGCTTAGAAAAAATCCAGTCTGAAAATACAAACAATTTCAAAAGGGAAACATCATATTAAAATGACATTAAAGGTGTAAATGAGTTTTATCCCAATGACTTTTTATATTACTATTATACGAAAACCTAAGTTTTAAGTTAAAAAAATAGACAAAACTATTCTCTTACCTGGAAAAAGGGATAACACAGTCATTAGTGCCCCAACCAATCTATTCACTGGAGAAATATAAAACAGAACCTGAAATGGATTCACAATTGCTTAAGTTAGAAACAAAGATTCAATTAGAAAGCAAATTTAAAACAAGGCTGGCTCATGAGAAATCAGCTACAGAAGAAAAAGAAACCAAAACAAAGCAGCAAATCTGTTCAGCTGACCTAGTTTCCTCTCTAATTAAATAGCATCTCTTGGAGAGGCGGCCCAGGGGACAGGTTGACTTTGCAACTTTTACTCCCTTAAGGGAGGATGTTTTCCAGCTCAGTCTCCTGCAGAGAGCTTGGGAAAACTTGCTGGTTCTTGCACTGGTCTGGTGGGCAGAGATGCCCAGCTAAGCTGGGGCAACAACTTGGGTGCCAGGCCTGAGGGCAGGGCGTCCCCAAACTCAGCACCCATTGTCCTCAACAGACGCTCGTGTTTAGGAAGGGCCCCAAGGATCCCAAGTTACATTGTCCTTTGTCTACAGAACCACATGGCACATGACTTGCCACATTTGTTATGACTACTGTGTCACTAGGCCACCCCCCAAAGGCTTTTCTTCTCTTTTGTTCAGAAGAAGAGTAAATAGGTATCATATGGTCAGAAAGATGCAAAGGAACACCACTGACTAGAGTTACCACACACACTAATCTTATAATATGGTTTTCCTATCACTTTTTAATCTTGGAGACACCACTGGGTCTTTCGGCATTTCTATCATCCTTAACGGGATGGGATGTATCAGTTTATATCAGCTAAGACAAAGACTTGTGGTATTTGGAACACACACCAAAGGACTACTACTTCTGTAAGGAAGACCTAAAGGCTGGACATGGTGACACAGGCTTGTGTGTGGTCCCTCAGCTGGGGAAGCAGAGGCTGGCATTTGGCTTGAGCTCAGGAGTTCTGAGGTGCAGTCAAGGAAAGACAAGCAGAGGCCCCAGGGAAGCCCAGAGGGGACCAATATGGGATGCCCTGAGGGTGAGGGGTCACCAAAGCAGCTAAAGAAAGATGGACAGGCCCAGGTTGGAAACTGAGTCAGTCAATACTGTGCAGTAGCTTTGGGTCCTCGAGGGGCTCTTGCACTTTCAGCCTGGGAGAGGTAGGGAGACCCAATCTCAAAGAAAAAGAAAGATCTGAAGACAAAGATGGCAGTGGAGAAGAAACATGGCTCCTCCCAGGAGAAAAGGAGTCTCTCCCTCTGGCTGTGGCTAACGGCAAAGTGGCGCTTGTGCCCACTGGCGAGCAAGTCCGACCTAGGAGAGTAAGTCTATGATGCTGACATCAGCACTAGCGGGCATTTAATTAAAAAACCTCCTGTGTTGTGGCATAAACTACAACTGTGTGGAGCTGGCCGCTGCTCCCCTCCAAGATCAAAAAGCCCTCGTTTTCAGCATGAAATCTCCAAACAAAGGGCACACACCCACTCTGCAGCCCCTTCCCCTGCCAGGTGTTGGGTTCATTCCAGCTAAGCTATTTCATAGGCAAAGAATAAAGGTAAATACTCTCCCATGCCCTGCCCTTCAAATCCCACCTTTTTCTCCAGAAGAATCAGCTTAAATAGGATTAAGACCTGCCCAGAGAAAGAAAAAAAGCCATAAGATGATTACACATGAACCCAACCTCAATATGCCCACTCCTAGGGGTTATTTTTCAATTGCTATGAAATGTCCCATTTTTATACAACTTCTGTTGCTAAGCAAATAAAGTCCTAAGGAAATTATGCTGAAAAAAAAAAGATTAAATCTAACCTAGACGCTAACCCAACGCTACAAAGGTTATTTGTGCCTCTAAAAATGTGATACATGATTCAAAGCTTTGGCCTTTTCTCAAAGTGGCCACAGGAAGGAAGCCGGCAGCTGCTGGTTTGTCTAGAGAGCTACAGAAATGCCTGTGTGCACAGGATGGTCAACATTCATCTACTCAAAGTATAGAGAGGTTGGCTGGAAAACACCTTATGCCCATACCAAGGGCAGCAGACAAAGACCATTAGGGACGTTTGAAAAGCTTCCACCAACTCCAGTCTTTGGGCTCCCTTCTTGGGAGGGCACCTCCAATTCCACAGGTGCTTAGCTAAGGTCAAAAAAAAAGGTGCCCTAACTTTGTGATGTAGATCCAGACCACTGGGCATAACCCCAGAGAGAAACAAACACTAGTGATGCTCTTTGTATTCTCCTTAGAGAATGTCCTATCATGAGATTTTCTCTTGGTCTGTACATATAAATAAAACCGAGAATGAAATTTGCCTTGTAAAATCTTACTTAATAGGAGGTCTGTTATGAACAAAACTGGAAAAAAAAAGGATCGCTATTTGGGATATGAATATAAAAAATCATGAAAGAAATGACTCATGCTAAACTAGAAATGTGACAGAGTTCTTCATTGGGGGGGAGGGGCACTGGAATTTCAGCTTCTTATCTGAAGAAAGTTTAAAGGAAATGCTACATTCTGTCTAGTGACTACACGCAAGGACACTGCCTCCCACTTTTGTACTTTCTGAGTCCAACAAAGAATCATACCTTGTGTCGAAATTGAAGGACCAGATCTCGGGGGGAAAGACCTGCAGTGAAAAGAAGCCAATCTGTGAGTGTCCTCTTCCCCGCCCATCATGCGGAGGGGACAGGGAGTCAAGACCAAATCCACACGGCTTTGACGGCACGCTGCATGGGAGACAAACATCTAGAGATATTCTGGGATCTACGGGGCAGGGTCTTTAGGATCATTTTCCATCTGGCAAATGATCTTATTTCTGGGACAAAGAACCACTACTTATTAACACATAGCTAAGTGAGCAAGTCTGATCTGTTTTCCTGGTTTCCCCATTGTTACGGCTGCCCTTCCGTACCACTCTGGTCTTTTAAGATCTTCTAGTGATCACTTTTCATGAGTTTGGAGAAAATCTGCTTTCAAAAACGATGTCATTGTGAACTTGCTTATGCTTTGCATGAGGGATGGCTTCAGTGACTGCATTCTGCTTTGAGTAGAATATGGGGGCTGCCCTCAAGCCTGAGACCACTTTTTATCATTAACAAGGGACAACTCGAGAAATCTTTACTGATGATAAGGATTTATTGAACAGCCACTGGGCCCAGGACTGTATGAAAACAGTCCTTGACCTGCTTGAAGATCTAATGGGCTGGAGGGGCCATACAGACATACATAACCAACTAGATAAATACTGTCCACACCTACATTCTGTGCAATTCTGCCTATACTAGGCACGGACAGATCACACACAAAATATACCTAACAATGAGCTGGAATTGAATGGAGGGGGCAGGGGAGGCCTTTGTGGGAATGAGGAAAAGTTCCCCTTTGACAACAAATCCCTGGATAACAAAAGTTATGCCATGATGGATGACATAATATGTAGACGGTATTGCCATTGCAGACTGTTTAAGCATTTTCACAGAGTCCCCTAATGCAGGTAAAGGCTAGAGATGTGCATTTTGGGAAAGTCTATCCAAAGTTAGATGGCTTATGATGAAAGCTCAAGCCATAGAGAAAGAGGGACTCCCAGGATGAGAAGATTTAACAAATGAATCAGTCTGTCCAACATGAATCATGAGGGTCTCTTCTGGGAGGCAAAGTGAGACTTACCGAGGTACACTTGGGACCCTTCTATGGAAGCGCCTCCCAAGGAACTATTCATATGCTCATAGAGTTCCTAGGAAACACAGGTTTTAAGAGAGAATGATTAGGATCTTTCAGACATTGTGAACTGGAGACAAGAAGAAAATGGCTATTTGGGACTGGCAGAGACAACCGCCCTTCCCCCACACCCTTTCACTAAGAGCGAAGGTTTGGTTTTTATTTCTTTTTTTTTTTTTTTTTAACATATAAGGTATTTTATTTTTTCCGTTACATGTAAAGATAGTTCTCAACTTTTGTTTATACAAGCTTTACAATTTCAGATTTTTCTCCCTCCCTCCCCTCCCTCCCCCCTCACCTAGACAGCAGGTAATCTGATATAGGTTATATCTATATATCTATATACATATACATATATCTCTATATATATATCTATACACACACAAATATATATCCATAATAACATTAATCCTGTTATAAGAGAAAAACTCAGGGCAGTAATGCAAAACCTCAAAATAGAAAAAAAAACACAACAGCACCAAAACCAAAAGAAACAGTATGGTTCAATCAGCATCTCTACTCCTCAGTTCTTTTTTTTTTTCCTGGATTTGGAGATCCTCTTCCATCACAAGTTCCCTGGAACTCTTCTGTACCATTGCATTGGTGAGAAGAATATAGTCCATCACAGTAGATCAACACTCAATGTTGATGATACTGTGTACAATGTTCTTCTGGTTCTGCTCATCTCACTCATCATCAGCTCACATAAGACCCTCCAGGTTTCTCTGAACTCCTCCTGCTCATCATTTCTTACAGCACAATAGTATTCCATTGTATTCATATACCACAACTTGTCCAGCCATTCCCCAATGGATGGGCATCCCCTCAACTTCCAATTCCTTGCTACCACGTAAAGATCAGCTATAAATATTTTTGTACATGTGGGTCCCTTTCCCCTTTCCATGATTTCTTTGGGAAAAAGACCTAAAAGTGGAACTGCTGGGTCAAAGGGTATGCACAGCTTTATTGCCCTTTGGGCATAATTGGTTTTTATTTCTTAAACCAGAACCAAGAAATAGCTCAGTTACAGAGCAAGACTGAGAGAACCCAGCCCCCCTTCTGGCCTAGCATTAGCTCCTAATTCATATTCCGCTCCCTTCTCCTCTGCAGGACTGAGGCTGGGTGCCTGCCGGCACAATCACCGCTATGTGGGAAAAGTCAATGACAGAACTGAAAATGGGAGTTAAATGCCACAGCCAGGCTATGCTCCGAGAAAACGGACAGCTCATTTTCCAGGAAGCAGCCACATGATGCTCGGGTTTGGACTATGGGGGATGGGAGCTATAGGCCAGAGAAACTGCCCCAGAACTTCACTTACAAAAGGCCAGATTCCCATAAGCAGAGCGCAGGATAGAGGAATGACCCTTAGGGGGGCAGCGGCATTTTAGGGATCCTCTGTAATCAGGTGTTCCTTCAGCCTGAATTCTCTTTTAGTTAGCTGAGTTACCCCTAACTAGAAGCTAAGAGAGCTTGACCTGCAGGAAGACAAAGGAGCTGGACATGGCGTTGGGGGCCCAGTGTCACCACTCACTAGAGCAGCAGCCTCTCACTTCTCTTCTGGTTCAGGGCTTTGGCTACCGACTTGCTCCTCCACCTAATTTAATGTTTCTAGCAGGACACGCTTGTAGAGGCACATAGATGTACATGATAAAATTACCTTCAGGATTGAAATTTGGGAAAAATCCTTCTCTTCAAAATAGGCGTGAGTAATGAGCTGGAGTTTTGCTTGGAGTAAACCGTACAGAGGCTTGTAGGAGAAACAAAATGTTGTTAGGAAGGACTTAACAAGAGTGAAGGAAAAATGAAGGGGAGGGAAAACAGGAGATTTCAAATGAATTACAATCCCCCCCACCCCAAGGGACTTCACAAGTTCATCCAATGTCCCAGGCCCTTCTTTCAGCAGTCGCAATTGGCCAAGGGCGATGCTCACAACACAGCCAAGAAGTCATCAAGGCACAGGTAGCCTTGCTGGGCTCCCACAGTGCTGGGCTCTGTCTGGCAGAGCACCCTCTTGGACGTGGCTAGCCTTTCTCTTGGTGTCACTTAAGGTGATTTCTCATTCAGTTCATGGAAACTAAGGCCTTGTAGACTAAATGCTAAATGCTGGCGGATTTCAAGGCAGTCAGTCAACTAGAATTTCTTAAGCACCTACTATGTGCCAGGCAAGACAGTCCCTGCCCTCCAGGAGCTCACGGTCCCCTGGGAAAGACAACATGGAGATGACGACAGCACACTGGAGGTGTTCAGTGGAGGAGAGGTGCCAGAAGGAAGGGGGAATTGGGATGTTAGCTGGGAACTGAAGGAAGCCAGAAGTAAAGAGAAGGAGGAGGAGGGAATTCCAGGACTGGAGACAGCTGGTGAAAAGGCAGGTGGGAAGGCTAGGAAATTACCCCCTCCTTCCTCCATTTAAAACGACAGCTTCAGCATCTGGTCCTCAGTCCCGACTGTAAGAATCTGTGACATCATTCATGTGGGCATTTCCTGAGGGTGCAAACCATCAGCTACCTGCTAAGGTGTGGAAGATGCTGTAGCCAGAGCACCTCCAGACCTGGGGGACAACTGGCCAAGGATCCACTACACTGAATGTGGCTAGCCTGGCTCTTGGTGGACAGGTGTGGTCTGTCCCTGAGCCTTCCCCTTGAAGTCTGAGCTTGGTGGCACCTGTCTGAGCTTGGTTTCTGCTCTGTCATCAAGAACCTAGGCTCAACTGCAATCCCACGAAGAAGTAATAAGAGAGAGGTTTCATGGAGAAGACAGTTTCAGAGAAACTTGGGAAGGTGGCGTGAATGGAAGCACACTTCACTCAAGTGAGCAGAATCAGGAGAAGTACTGATCCCAAATAAAGAACTGTGAAAGACTTAAGAGCTCTGATCAATGCACTAACAAACCACAACTTTGGAGGAGCCAAGCTAAAACATGTGGCCTGTGGCAGAGAAAGAAGGCATGGACTCAGAGTACACAGAGACCCCCCCCCTTTTTTTTGGCCACGGTCATTTGACTATGCAGATTTTTTACAAGGGTTTTGCTTTTGTTTGTTACAATAAAAAAAAAAAAAAGGGCTTCCCTGGAGGCCAGTTTTTAAACACACAGACCAGAGCCTCGTGCTTTTACATGTTGTCTTCGTTCAGTTTCATTTTTAGCTTGTTTGTAAATAAGACTTTATGCTGCTAATTCATAGTAAGTTATAGTCCATAATGAACATTCAGAACCTTTTTTTTTGGCCCAGACCTTTCTATGCCCAGATGCCCTTCCCACACTTTTTCTGTGGTCCCCTTCTTGTGACAAGACACACCAAATGTAGGTAGGCCCATGACAATTAGTCCTTGGATTAGTATTACTTAATAGAGGTTGATAAAGGGAAGAGCAGAATTCAAAGTTCTCCTGACAGAACAGGAGAATGTTCTATGAGAATGTGGTTCAAATCTAACAAAAACAACAAACTGGTGACTGATGTAGGGGAGTCGTGGACAGGGCAAACACAATTCTTCATTTCCAAGGTGAAGTGACAGCTAGGAAAGAAGGGAAGAGATTTTATCAGCATGGGGGAAGCAGACTTAGAGATCCCATTTGTCTGGAAGAGACTGGGGTGTTCTGGTGGACTTTGGGCTCAGTATGAACCACTGGGGTACAATTATAGCCCCCAAAGTTAGCAAAACCTTGGGCCGCATTGAGAAAGGCTCAATTCCAGGAAGGAGGAAATCAGTGGACTCTGATGTGGTCAGACCCCCTCTCCCCCCCTTGCCAGGCCACATTTTAGGAAAGATGCTGACAACTGGGAGAACTCCCAGAGGGAGATGAAGGGTGGCCAAAGGGAGGCTTAGGCTCAGCAAGAGAAGACCCAGAGGGACATGAGAGTGGCCTTCAAGCCTCTGAAGAGCTGTCACAGAGAAGGAAAAACAAGGAAGCAGGAGGGACCTGGTAACAAAAGGCAGATTGACGCTCTGGGGGAAGACAAACTTGTTCACGAGCCATCCCAAAGGATGGGCTGCCTCAGGTGGTGACAGGTCAGGAGAACTTTGAATTCAGTGGTTCTCTTTATCAACCTCTATTAGGTCCTACCATTTCAGGGACTAATTGTCACGGGCCTACATTTGGTGTCTCTTGTCACCTGAAGGGGACCACAAACAAAGTATGGGAAGGGCAGCTGGGCATAGGGGGCAGGTCCAGGTAACCTCTTACTGGAGATTTCCAAACCAAAACGGGGTGGCCCCTTGTCAGGTAGGCCATAATGCGAATTCTGCTAGGACTGAGTCAGATTAGCTTACTGCTCAGGTCCTCTGACATTCAAGTTCTGGTGTTCTCTCCAGCCTTTGGACGGATCACTAGATTTTTCATGTGAAAACTAAAGATATCAATAAAAACTTGCTTGAAAAATAAAGTAAGAGGGCTGACCTAAAACATGTGAAATCCCTTCCAGGTCCACACCTCTGGTCCTGGGAGCCTTGACGCCACCATCAGTCAGACGGGATTTTCCCTTCACAGAGCTATACTTCCTATCCAAATGAGATGACAGTCTAGTTTTTGGTAACCCCAACCTTTATTAGATTCTATCTCTAATCCAAAATGGAAATGCAGACTCTCTCTTAGAGACCTTTTTATGGATGTGAACCTGAGTGTGTGTGTGTGTGCATTCATGCACTGTATATGTGTGTGCACGCAGTTTGTACTGACTGACCACTCTTGGCCCAAATGCACACTAAAGGAAAACAGCACACTTCTCCATTTCTCTTACCGGTCTGACTTAGGACCTCTTGGCTATGCCTCAGCGGGGACCACCTTAGCCTACAGTTCAGGGTTTTAGGAAAGAGTAACAGGAGAGGGTATGTGTCCACGTTCCTTAATTCAGTTCCAAATAACTGAAGGGGACTATAGGCCTCTGGGAGGTCTCTCCCCATTAAACAGGAAGGTCACAGAAGTCTGTTAAGCTTTGCTGCAGGTACAAGTAAAGATCAGTTTCATCAGCTGAACCTAATGGCTCAGTGTTAGTTAGGTAAGTCAGTGGATTCTACCTCCTGGATTAAAGACTCACCATTCAACAAGAACTGCTGGGAAAACTGGAAAGTAATCTTGCAAAAAGTAGGCGTGGGTGAGCATCTCAGACCACATACTACTTTACGCTCCAAAGGGACATGAGCCATAGACAGAAAAGATCGCATTCCCAGTAAACCAGAGGAGCAAGGAAGAGGATGCCTTTTACATCCATGGAGAAGGGAAATGTTTGTGACCAAATAAGGAACAGGGAGGATCACAGGAGAAAAAAAGGACAACTCTTGGGAGGGGTCAGAGATAGGAATGGGACAGTGATGGAGCTGGGGATCGATTCAACCCCTTCGGGAAAGTAAAGTGGAACCAACCATACCCTAAAATCACTAGACTGTGCGTATCTTCTGATCCAGTAACACCGCTGCTAAGCTACACCTCAAAGAGTTCAAAGAAAAGGAGGAAAGAGCCATGTAGACAAATATATTTGTGGCAGCACTTTTTTATTGTAGCAAAGTGGCTGCCCATCAAATGGACAAAGGCTGAAGAAATCATGGTCTGTGAATGCAGTGCTAAAAAGAAAGATGAAAAGAGCAGGTTCAGAGAAAACTGGGCAACCTGATGGCAAGTGAGAGGAGCAAAACCTGGGGGGGACAGGTAGTGGTTGCAGCGAAGTTGAAGAGAACACCTGGGAAGACTTCAGGTCTCAAATGAATGCAGTGACCAACCACCGCCTGTTCAGAGGACCACTGATGGCAAATCTTGCCTCCCATCTGTGGGCAGAAAAGTGATGGATGCAGAGCAGGCCAATGGGTGGATTTGTTTTGTTTGACTCTATTTGGGATGAGGAGAGCTCCGGGAAGAGTTATAAAGGGATCAGGGGATTGTGCTGGAATGCCAGAAAGAGAAGAGAAGAATGTCAATAAATCATTAACCCCTCAGGAGGGGGCACAGGTAGGCAGGGCAGTGCTGGAAAGAATCTGTTAAATCGGAACTAGCCTCAAAGAAGCTGGACCCAGTGATAATTCCTGGTTCCATGCGCTATTCTCCTGTTCTGGTCTTCTGTCCATGGGGAAATGTTTAAGTTGGTTAATAGTTGTTAGGTTCATGGTATTAAAAAGGAAAATAAAATAAGCCAGGTATTGGACTTTTGATAAACAAAAAACACACCAGGAGAGACCAAATGACAAGACGCCTCTCTCTGCTCTCCCACTGCCCCATGACCTCCAGAGTCAGGCCCCAGACATGGTGGCACCAGGAGTACACCAGAGACCCTGGGCTGCCCCAGGGGTGAGTGAAACAGTGACTAGCTCCAGACTCCAGAAGTCCCTCAAAAGATAAAGGGCCCACGGGTCTGTGTGGGGAAACTGTGTGGCCGACTCAGATCTCTGCTCGGGCCGGACCGCCCCCCGCTGACTCCTAAGCCAGGCTCTTTTCCATGCCCAGGACCCCTAGGAGGAATCCAGTATGGTAGATACTGGCAAGCTATCCTATGAGAGCTGTGGGATTATGTTATAAACCTGCCCCAAGTCTGGTCCAAGATCTACTCCCGACCAGGCCCAGACAGTGGCCAAGGAGGAGAGAAAGGCAGCTGTCTGGTCTTCTCTGCAGCCCACGACAGCCTCCAGCTCTGCCTCTGTAATCTCAGGGGCTGCCTCCCACAGGGGCACTACCTGACCCACTTTCTTGCCCCCATCAGACAGCAAACTCCTCGAGGGCAGGGTTGGCTGGTGCCCTCCTCCCCTTGGATGGCCATGAATTCACTCATTTGTTTCCAGGAGAACAAGGACCCCTCTTCATCCTTGACTTTAGCTTCACCACAGCTTACAAAGGCCCGGGTACCCAGGAGGCCCCTGAAAAGCACTGCAGAGTTAAGGGGCTCTGTCCTAAGGGCCTAGCACAGTGCTCTGAATACTTAGAAATAAAGCAAAAATCCCGGATACGAATGAAACACAGCAAACCCCCCATTTTAGCTAAATTTACCCAAAGACTTCAATTCCTTCTCCTACACTTTTGACTAAATCTGTTAATTGCTGGGAAAACCAGCGGCAATTTTCACCCTTTGGTGAAAGGGCGGAAGAGGTATCAATTACAAGTGTGAAATTGCTGGATGACAGACGGGGGAAGCACAATCATCAGATCCTGGCAAATGTGGTAACTGACCCAAGTCTTGACTTCCCCCCAAGGATTCCCTTTTTCATGAGTTTCTAGGATCTTACAAGTTCTCTTACCAGTTGGCTTAGAACACAGACACTTTTCTGGACAGTTTCTCTGGTTACATCCGCTTGTCTTACTTTGAGTGCCTATTAAAAAACAAAACCAAACCATGAGACTCTTACTAGAAATAATTCAAAGGTAAATGGACACGATAAGATACAAGAAAACGCTGAGAACAGTAAGATCCAAGATCCTTGAAGCTGCCCGCATCTAACTGGCTTTCTACACAAGCACACTGCCTGGGGACAGACCAGTCTGTCTATCCCTCCTCCTGAGCCTGCTCCATGAAAGAACTCCTCATGTCACCAGCCAGGTGTCCATTAAGGGCTTGCCCTGATATTGACCTTAGCAGACCTAGCAGAAGGAATGCTGGACAGGGGTGTCTCAAGACCTGGGTTCAAATCACTGCTCTAACATAACACCAGATGGCTATGTAACTAGGGGTAAGTCACTGCCTTTCTGGCCTCAGTTTTCTTAGCAATAAAACGGGTATGGTGTTCTTATATCACAAAGAAATGTGAGTTATTATTATCTCAACAACGCTGTGAGATTCATAGCCCTCTTTGACAGGGAAGAAACTGAGCTGAAAGGTGTCAGAAAGTGGTAGAGTGGTGACAAAAATGCAGGCCTTTCCATTGAGTCTAGTACAATTTCCATTACGATACCAAAGGTGTAGGTACTACCTGGCCTCCCCTCTGCTTTAAGGCAATGAAAGCCAATGTCAATCAATCAATAAGGACTTATTAAGGGCCTACTATGTGCCAGACACAGTGAGAAGTGCTGCTCCCTTTCACCCGCAGCACTGCGGGACCCACATGGCCCTTTCTCAGCTGGGATGAGAGGAACACTTTTTTCACCCAGGAGAATATGCATTCTCTCCTAGCTAATCTCTCCTAGACTTCCATTCCCTTGACAGTCCACATACTAACCACCAGAAAGACTTCCCCAAATGTGCAAACCATGAGGAGTGTGTGGCTATCAGAGCCAATGGGGCTGGAATGTTCCCTAGAATCTCTTTGTTCACTTCTGGAAAGGGCTCCTCAAACCAAGAGCTTCCATCATAGCCCAGCCTGTGCCCATGCTAAGTCATGGGCCCTGGCTCTTGCAGACTGATCTAGGGAAGCCCCTTGTCCCCATCAGGACTGTGGCCCAAGGATCATTGGTCTTCCTTTCTCCCGGGGAGGATAACACCTTAATGAATGCTCGCTCACTTTACTTGATCTTTAAGCTAATGAGACAATTTCACCAACAACTTAAGGACAAAATAGGTTTTGGTCTCTCCCTATGGCACGGCTAATTTCTCTGCCCCGCTTGGGGAATCTCCTTAGAAATGACTGTGGGATAATTGTGTCAGGAGCTGTGTGTGTGTAATGTCTTTCCTCCGCCATCTCTAAATGAGTGTCAGCAGGGGCCATCACTAGGGCACCCCTGAGGCTGACTGCCCTCTCAAGGCCACAAGCCTCCAAGTCACGTGGGAGCGCTAAATGAACTCCCAGGACAATGTGACTCTGGGAAACCAACCTCACGGGTGTGTGGGTGTAAATGGAGGAAGGCCCATTGTTCACGTTATATGACTTTGTTCAGATTTCTTTGAACAGTCTCCTTCTCTATAAAATGGAGGTAACTGCCCTATTAGTTGCTGCCCCCCGCAAGGTGATGGAAAGGCAAAGAGGTAAAGCCCTATAGACCTCTCAAATAGTACTATCAGCAGCAGCAGTACCAGAAGTCTGTTTATAAGCATATAGGAAAAAGCTGGTGGCTAATGCCTGACAGGTCAGATTTCTTTTCATATCAAGGCTACCTTTGAACCTGACTTTGATTGCTGACAAAATTCTAAAACATTTAATTGAAAGAAGAATTGTGGGCACTTAGCTGAAACCAGCACAGTGTGTGTGTGTGTGTGTGTGTGTGTGTGTGTGTGTGTGTGTGTGTGTGTGTGTCGGGGGGGGGGGGGGGTCATCATGTCAGGCCAAAGGATATGTGCAGGTAGTTTTCAGAGGCAGAAATCCAAAGTAGCCATCTTAAATGCTCTAAATGACTAATCATTAAGAGAAATGCAACGTAGAACAGCTTCGAGGTGCCATCTCACATCCATCAGGTGTGCACAGTTGACAAAAGGGGAAAGACAGATGCTGGTGAGACTACAGAAAATGTGTACATTACTGCACTGTTGGTGCAGCCATTTTGGAAGACAATTTGGAATTGTGCCCCCAAAGCTATTAAACTGCATGTCCTTTGATTCAGCAACATCGCCGTGAGGCCTATATACCCAAAGACATGAAAGAAAGGAAAAAGACCCACATGCACAGGGATATCCATAACAGCCCTTTCTGTGTTGGCAGAGAGCTGGAAACTGAGGGGATGCCCATCAACTGGAGAATGGCTCAGTCTGAAATGGGATGGAATCCTATTTGGCCATAAGAAATGATGAAGGGGAAGACTATGGAGACCACTGGAAAGATCTGCATGAACTTACTCATTGTGAAGCGAGCAGATCGAGAACAATCCATCACAGCAGCTTAGAAAGACTCGGGACTCTGCTCAGTTAATGGTCAACCATAGTTTCCGAGGGCTTCAAGATGAAACACGTTACCCACATTCTACTAGAAAGGCGAGGGTGATGGTCTCAGAGAGTACACAGATAGAGATGTTTTGGGCAGGGGGGGCGCATGACTAATGTGGGGATTTGTTTTGCTCGACTGTGTTTATAACAGGGGCTCTGTTTTTCTGATTTTCTCAACTAGAGGCAGAGGGGAAGGGAGATAAGGAGAGAAGAAGGATGAGAGAGAAAATGTGGAGGTGAAAATAAAATAACATTTTAATTTAAAAAGTGCATCATGTTGCACTAAACCTATTTCCTTTCATAGGTTTATAAACAGTTCCGTACTATTTATCATAAGAGCAGACCCGGGTTATCTCATAAACACAGTATGTGGGATTTCAGAAAACCGTCTGAAATGCTTTTACAAGCCATCATTATAGACAAGATGGTAAAACATGGGTTCGAGGACAGTACAGTTAGGTGGATCTGGGAGCTGGCTGAATGACAAACCCAGAGAACGGCCATTCGGGGGCTGATGTGAAACTGGGGAAAAGCCTTTGATGAGAAAGTCAAGGCATCTGTCCTTGGGGTTGGGTATTGACCATTCTTAGCATGACTGGGGTGAAGGCAGGGTTGGGATGCTTTTCAGCTTTGCACTGGTCACAAAACCAGGATGGACAGTTAATATGATGGATGACAGTGTAGGATCTACTAAACCCCAGGAGGCTAAACATGGGACTAACTCTAGTAAGACAACATTTTTAAAGGGATAAATGTAAATTCTTGTACTAGGGTTCAAAGAATAACTATAATTATGGAATAGGGAAAGCGTGACTAGTGTCAACAAGAAATCACAACTTCAATACAAGAGAAAGTAACATGCACAGGGAACCCAAAGCCAGAGCAAAACGTTGGGTCCTTACAGAAGCTCACACATTCATGGCAGTGAGACAAAGGAGGGAGGTGATACCGGAATCTCCACTTAAAAGAGTATGGCAAGGGAGGGCCAAGGTGTAGGAAAGATGGGAAAAGGACAAAACTCTACCCAAAGGGGAGGAGCAAGGTGAGGGCAAAAGCCACATTCTTTTCCTTTGGAAACTGCTAAACCATGAAGATGGATGGTCGCCTTCTCTACAAGGTCCAGCTGCACAAGCCCAGTACAGACTGTCTGGCACCTGTCTTGACTCCCAAGGACACACAGGGAGTCCAGTTTGGAATGCAAACAAAGAATTATGTCAACTGTGTGTCTGTCTGTCTGTCTTTGTCCTTGACACATTCAGGGCCTCCTGTATGCTCTGGGTCCAGTGTTTCTGGAAAATATGGCAACTCCAAAAAGACAAATTCAGGGAAACCCCGCCCCCCGGCCATTGGACTAGACAATAATTTATAAAAAAATACTTAGGTGTTAGTGGTCTGCAAGTTCCATATGGAGAGAGAAAACTGCCTCTGTACACTGACCAGACTAGATGCCATAGCAGGTGGTTGCAATGTAAGAAGAACAAGCAGTGGGCAGTAGGGATGCCCTCCAAGTCACATAAAACCCAAACAATGGCACAACGTACGGGGAACAAATGGGATGACCTAGAATTCCAAACACAAGGAGTCAGTCTGACCTTAGAGGGTTTGGCATGGTGACAGAAGCCAGAGAGGCAGAGTGAGAAGCCCATCCTTCTCTCTGTCACTGCTCATCAGAGGCCCATCTCTTCTGCCCCTTTCCTCAGTATAGCTTCCAAACCCAGTTTTGTCATCTACGGCGTCTCCAGGCAAGCTGGGGTCATCGCTCATTTTCTCTCACACTTCGTATCCATCCTATTTCTCTTCCTTTAGTCCATATAACTCTGGGTAAGCAAGGAGAGAAGGAGACGTACTCTGTTGTACATCCTAGGAGCACTGCTAGAAATATACCTGGTGATCTCTCAAGGATGGAGGAGAACGGGAGGAACATCTGAGGACTGAAAAAGGGCAAATATCCAACTTTGCCCAAAAGGGAGAACCTTGGAATTTGAAGTCCAGGTCAAGAGAATTGCCACACCAATGAGCCAGTGTGGCTTCCTCAAGAGGAGGTTATACCAGACTCACCACATTTCTCTTTTTTGGACAAAGTTATTTAACTGGCAGAACACGGGAACAGGGGAAGAGAGGCAGAGAAAGAACACCTCGATTTCTGCTAAGCATTTTACAAAATGTTTCACATTATTCTCATAGAAGAGTCGAGCTGTGGTCATGAGAACAGCAGATCTGGGAGGACTCAGAACAGGCTGACTGGCCAGACTCAATGAGGAGTCATTAATGGCTCCATGTCAACTTAGAAGGATGTCTACAGTGGAATGCCCCAGGAATCTCTGCTGGGTCCTGCGATGTATAATGTTTTTATCAAAGACTTGGCTGAAGGCATAAATGGCTAGCTTATGAAATTAGCAAATGACACAAAGCTGGGAAGGACAGCTAATATTGGATAACAGACTCAGAATTAAGATGGATTTTGACAGACTGGAACACTGGGCTCAATATGATAACATGAGATTAAGTAGGGACAAATGGCAGTTCTTACATTTGGGTCACCAAAAAATCAAATTCACGAGTATGAGATCGGGGAGAGGTGGCTGGATAGCAGTTTCTCCGAAAGGCCCTGGGGCTTCAGTGGATCATAGACTCAATATGACAACAGCGTAAACAAAAGCTAATTCAATCTTGGACTACACCAGGAGAGGCACAGTCTCCAGAACCAGGCAGGGGACAGTTTCACTGTGCTCTGCCCAGGTCAGGCTACGTCTAAAATGGCAAAAGGGGCAAAGGCGAGAGGGGCTGCCGCTGCGGGGGCCACATTTGAAAGACATTAAGCTAACAGTGTGCAGGAAAGGAAGAACAGGGCAGCAGGTCTCCGGATAAGGGGAAGGAAGGAACTGGACATGTTTGGTCTTCAGAAGAAAAGACATGGGGGGACATGAGGGCTGTCTGCAAGTCTGCCATCAGGCTGTTTCTATTTCCCCTCAGAAGGCAGAACTAGAATGGGAAACAAGGCCAGATTATGGAGGGGCTCAGAGCCAAACTAAGGAAGGGATGTGGGTTTGGGAGCAAGCAACAGGAGTGGCACAGTCAAGCCTATTCCTCCAGGAGATTATGTGGATTGCGCAGGGAGAAACTGGGAAATGGGTGATAAGGCCTTAGAGCAGGGAGAAGAGGGGATGGAGTGAGGGATAGTAGAGGCAGAATCAGCAGGAAGCTTGGAAACCCTGGTGTGATCGATGTGAGGATGGAGGACAGCTGGGCATTTACGAGCCACACTAGCAGGGGGCATGCACAGTCAGACCTCAGCTTGGGAAATGAGTGACAAGATACTGAAACTTTAAAATGGTGCTTTTTAGAGAACTAGATCCACTCCATCTTCCCAATTCTAAACCAAACCCCAGACATGGAAGAATCCAAGGAAACAAGACATCACACAGCAGGAAGTAACTTTGGACAGGTTTTAGATGGAAATGAAGTATTCTTAAAATATCAATTATAACATGAAGACATCCAGAGCGTCCCCAAAGCTACTAAAGCCTAAAGTGCGCTGTGACTTTTGGGACAGCCTGCATAATACACAGAATCTGTGCCCTTCTGAACTCAAGTTAATGTGGCACCACAGAAACTTGCAAAAAGACCACTCCGATGCATATGGTTGCATATGGGCAACCTTGTTTCTATATAGCTATCTTTTCTCTATTAACATACATACCTTGGCTTCAATCTGTCTGTAGCAAGAGACACCATACACTGTCATTCCATTTCCATTTCTGGGGGGCAGGTGGAAAAACACGGTATCTAAGAAAGATGCAGGTAAATCGTCTTCAATTGCAAAGGGCTTATGATGAAAAATGCTATCCAGCTCCAGAATAAAAATGGAAGGAGTCTGAATGCAGATTGAAGAACACTTTCTAAACTTTATTATTCTGATTTTTTTTTTTGGGGGGGTCTGCATTTTCTTCTGCAACATGGCTAATATGGAAATGTTTTGCATGATGGCACATGTATAATCTATATTAAATTGTTTACCTTCTCAAGGAAGGGGAAGGGAAGAGAGGAAGGGAGTGCAAATGGAACTCAAAAATTTTTTAAAAGTAATGTTAAAATTTTTTATTTACATGTAATTGAGAAAAAAATCAAATAAAAATTGAAGGCAGATAAATTGTTTTTATAACATGAGTTAACAATATTATATGCCTTTGTTCATTCCCCTGATCCAAACACTGTTGTTCGGGCTCTTGTTAAACCTGCATTTCTAGCATCATCACGGTAACTCCATTTCTCACTACAGTATAAGTGAACCCACCATATCCTAAAGTCCTTTGTGGGCTGAATTACCCCAGGTTACCGATTGGGCACAATTTGGAAATAATTTTCCACATTGAATAATATTATTTTAAAGTAAACCAAAAGAGATTGAAATTCAGTCTTTTGAAAGTGGAATTCACTGTGAAAGTTGCTCATTGGACTGGGAGGGGCCCGATTATCTGCAGCTTCATGTTTTCGGCCTTTTTCATTTCTCAGGACAATGACAGGACTTGGCAGGAGCCACTCAACAAGGCTGTGATTATGGCCCTCCCCACGGTGACCTCGGGCTTCAAAGAAAGGAAAAAGAGCTTTTACTCACAAAAAAGGTTGGGGCCCCCGACAGGAGAAGGTGGGAGCCAGGAGGCGGGGGGGGGGCAGGGAGGAAGGAGCAGTGGGGGAGTTTAAGAACACTGGCTTCCTTACCCCCCCCCCCCGCCCCAATCTATCCCCAGTTCTGTGAAGGAGCTAGAACTATATGGCAAAAGGGACCATCAGGAAAGGCAATCAGATGGCCTCCCACGGAAACAGCCACGAGAAACAGCCTATTCCTAAAAAGTCGATGATTCTCATTTTTGGCAGCAACATTTGTACCTTGGACCAATTAAGAGGAAAGAGATTTGTGTTCCAAGAAAATCATTTCTTTGGTTTAGAAAAAAACAAAACCAAAGCCAAACCCCCGGAATGTCTCCCAGGATGGGGACTGAGTGCTCTGGAGCCATTCTCCAGCCTACGCAAGAGCTCCGATAGGTTCAGATTTCCCCAGGGTGAGTGAGCGCCACAGGCCCTCTGCACCTTGGCAGATGCCCACCATCTGGGCCTGGGCTCCAACCTGCTGCACGATGTTCCCACCTGGTCAGTGAGTCTGGTCAATGCCAGGAGGGTTTGGCCTCTGAGAAGCCAGATTCCTCTTGAATGAGCCACTGGAGAAGACTTCAGTGGTGGCCCTAACTAACATCCCCTCCCAAGTTATACGACTGAGCCCCTTTCATCCACACCATCTGAGGGGGCACTAAATGGAAACAGACATTTCTGAGGCATCTTCCCATCCTCACGAGAAGGCGATGTGGTCTATGGCAAAGACCTCAGTGTGGGGGAGCCTGGGCCCTGGGGAACTCCTTTGTCCCCGCATCTCTTCCCATGTTGTTTTATCATACTGTGCCCAACCCAATGGAGAACCAGCTCTGTGTCAGGAGGGGCTGGGGAGAGCTGTGTGATCTGCACCTGACAAAAGTCCTCGGACACAGCAGCTCCTTAATAAATAGTTGCTGAATTCAATCAAACTAATTTGGGGGGTTGTGAGAAGGACCAGCAGAGTAGGGGAAGGCGGGTAAAGACTGTTTGAAGAACCTTTGTAGTTCAATAGTAATTACAAGGAAACTGGAATAAAACAGAAATGTCTTTCTTATTTAGGGACAAAAATTTTGCCCAGCATGTTCCCTGGAAACTGCGTGCAGCAAAACCTTAAAAGGAAGGGAAGGAGGCAACAGAAAATAATGACTCGGGAAATGGCTCAGCCACCCCATGGCTGCCTCCCCGCCCCCCCATTCACAACAGCCACAGGGACCAGGGATGGAGGAGGGGTTCCAAGCCGGGCTTTGTTCCTCAGAGGCCTCAGAAGCACAAATCAAGGCACTGCTACTCCCTGCTTAGGTGGATTAACACTTGGCAGTCTGTGCTCGGACCCCTTGAGGAGTTCACAGACTTCCTCTACTAGGCAACATCTTAGTGTGCGGGCGGGCATCTCAGCAAAGCTCTGCAGTAGTCTGACACACGGTACAGTCTTCCACTGCTCTAGGGCAGGGTAGCCCAGGTCCCATCTTACCTTCCTGATAGTTGTGAGCTCCATCAGGCAAGGCAAGAAAAGGCAAATACTTCCACTCCTCGGGTAAGGTGTGGCTGTCATGGCCTTCTCCTGGGATCAGGGGAGGATAGGAGAATTCAACCTGAAAGAGAAAAGAACGTGTCAGCCAGAAAACCGATGAGCCAAAGGACACCCTGACTGACTGGACGGTGTTCAGTTGTATCCAACTCTCCATGACCCCAGTTGGGGTTTTCTTGTCAGAGACACTGGAGTGTTTGCCGTTTCCTTCTCCAGCTCATTTGACAGATGAGGAAATGGAAGCAAACAGGGTGAAGTGACTCACCCAGGGTCACACAGCTAGGAAGTGTCTGAGGTCAGATTTGAATCCATGAAGTGAGTCTTCCTGATTCCCAGCCCACTGCTCTATCTACTGTACCACCTAGTTGCCCCACTATTGATAGACAGCCTAGATGGGCAGACTGATAAAGTTCTTACTATGTGCTGCTGGGTGAAGGCAGGGGGGTGGCACAGTGGACAGACTGTCAACTCTGGAGTAAGGAGGACATGAGTTCAAATCCAGCTTCAGACACTTCCTAGCTGTGTGACCCTGGGCAAGTGACTTAACTGTTTGCCTCAGTTTCCTCATCTGTAAAATGTGGTGGAGAAGAAGATGGCAAATAACTCCAGTATCTTTACCAAGAAAACACCCAATGGGGTCACAGAGAGTCAGACATGACTGAAAAAAAGACTCGAGAACAACAACGAAATGTGGTAGGCACTGTGGCATAGGCCAGGCAGGAAAAAAGGACAAAGATCGGGGGAAAAAGCATAACCAGAAAGGTGAGATCTAGGAAAGGAGGGAAGCAGGAGCTAACCCAAGATGAATGGAGCATGGCAGGCCATCCTTCAGCCTGCCTCCAGTGACACCCAGGAGTAAGAGGGGACTGGCATTTCCTGTCCAGACTCTTTGTGAGGCACATTGATCAAACGTGCGCTTGAAAGCCAACTCTTTGCTAGGTCCCTATTTCATGCTAAAAGAGATGATCAAATGAAGGAGAAATTGTCTCAGCCCCAAAGCTCATGACTCCATGCGGAGCTCAGAGCATTCCTCCCAGTGCACTGGCCCAATGGGCCAATGTTGCAGCTCAGACTTCCTCCCCCCTGGTGAACGAGGAGGCAACAGGAAGATATTAAGCAACACTCAGAGGAGGGGTCCTCCAGCCCTCAGAGTACAGAGAGAGGTCGATGTAGGAAGTGACAGAGGCACCCACTCGTGCTGACCTCTTTTTCCTTCATGGCTGGACAGGGCAGTGACTATGATTCCACAAAGGAGTTCTTAGGGATGCCAGGATGTAGAAGCAGGCAGGGGAAGGGAATACTAGCCTGGGCACAGGGCCGCTGGTGCAAAAGGAGCAGCAGTGATGTGTATTCAATCCTGGCAGCAGAGGGGCACTGTATGGCTTGTGACACCTGGAAGCCTGTGGTCCTACTGGCCCCTGTCCTGGGAGGGGGGACCCTTCACATGGCCCACAGGTGTGGCATGCCCAGAGATGGGAGTGCCAACCTCACGCTGAATTAGGAGCAGGCTGCGCTTGCCTCTAGGTTCCTGTAGCCAAGAGTAACAGAAAGTGGGGCACCTTCTTGGGTCAACAGAGCAGAGGGACTGAAGCAATCACACTGTCTGACCCCACAATGTTTTCTCTGTCCAACGGGAGCATTTCCTCTTCCAGGGAGGTCTTGCGGCTGCTCTCATCTGGGAGCCCTGGAGAACTGCCCAGGCTCCCTCAGCTGGGCTGGGCCAGAGGTGGGCTTGGGCAGGCTCTCTAGCCCCTATCAATATATAACTACTAAGGTGATCAGGAAGCAGTAACCAGAAGACACAGGCAGGAAGGAGAAGAAGCAAAGGTCCCCAGGCAGCCCAGGAGCTCCTTTGGAAATGAGGGAACAACTAGGCAGAAGCAGGCCTCATTTTAAAAAACACCAAACTTTCATTGAAATAAATCACCTTCCGGGCATGAAGTTACAAATAAATTCCAAAAAGGCAAGACTTTAGTTGTGAGGTGTCATAGGATACAGAGTAAAAAACCAGGAGGGGTGGAAAGTTCCAGGCCTACCCAGGTGATAGTGGGGGCCACGGGCCAACTTTGGCTTGGCCCAGGATTCACCAGTGGAGAGGAGTCCCTCTGGAGAGAGAGGATGTGGCACTGACAAGAGGCCCTGAGGGAGCCCCTGGAACTGCAGAAGGGAAGGAGAAGATGCAATCCCCTTGGGGGCTGCCCAGCCCAGCCCAGCCGGCCTTGGCCTGCCTGACCTCACACAGTCTAAGCTCCAAACTGGCTGCCAGGCGCTGTCTCCCTCCCCTCCGACTCTTGTGTCCTCAGGAAGGCCTCACCCTCTTCCTCATTTCTGCCTCAACGAATCCCTCATTTCCCTGAAAGCTCCGTCCAAGTGTCACCTAGTACCGAAGGCCTGCCTTGATCACCCCAGCTACTCCACCAGTCAATAGTGCCCCACTCAAGGAAATTACTTTGCATCTAGTTTGTATTTAATTTTCTAGCCACGTGTTGCTCTCTCTCAGTGGAATATCAAGTTCCTTGAGGGTGGGGACTGCTTTCTATTCCCAGAGCCTGACACGAAACCTAACGTGAGGCAGCCACCTGAAGAAATGCCTCTTTGATTGAATACTGCACCTGCTGTTCTTAAGAGCATGGCATCGAATGTCAATCTTTTAAATAATGATGAAGCACCTACTGTCTGCCGGGTACTAGACTAAGCTCTAGAGACACAAAGAAAGGCAAAAGCCAGTCCTTGCCCTCAAGGAGCTGCCAGTTTAACGGGGGAAACAACACGTAAAGAGCTATCCAGTCTGAATGGGAGAGAATCACAGAGGGAAGAAGGAGCAGGAAAGGCGGGCGTCCTGGGAGGCAGAGCCCTCAGCCAGGCACAGAACCTCAAACACCCCCCAGAAGCACATTAAAATGTTATGAGAAATGGCTAACAAAACCAATCAAAACACAAGAAAACACAAGTAACATTACATTTGAAAACTAAGCCAACAGGCAGCTCACAGGTATCTGAGGTCCAGACTGGTAGCCCACCCCTTTTGTTTGAGTTGGACACCACTGAGGAGGGAGACAGGGACGGCCAGGGAAAAGGACCAGAACCTGGAGCCTAGGAACAACCAAGAGGCCAGGAGGGGATGGATGGAAAGGGGAAAGAGACAGAAAGGTAAGTGTGTGAGGGGGGTCTTCAACCCAAACAGTCCAACCCCCCACATCCATATATTCTCTCTAAATTTACTGTTCCTCTCCCTATTGAAATACAGCAGAGCCAAACTCATGGAATGTAGGCAAAGCAGAAGCCAGAAGCAAACTGGATCAGGAGTCACTTATATTAACAAGGACAGTGGAAAAAAGATAATCAATGAGGTGAGTTGCTAGTTAAGGATGTTGGGAAATGAACAAATTAAAGAACCAAAAGCAAACGAGAAATTGGCAGAATTAAAGGAGAAATTAATAAGATGGGAACTAAACTAATCAAAGAGCTGGGTAATTAAAAAAAGATCAATAAAACGAATAAGGCCTTAGCAAATTTAATCAAAAAAGGAAGAAAATCAAATGCCCCCAATCCCAAATAAGGCAGGGCAGATTCCAACAAATGAAGACTTTTTTCTTAAGCTGATAGAAAATATTTATTTGAAAGCAAGAGAGCATTGTCTGTTATGGGGAAACGCTAGAGGTTACCCTGCTAAGGAAACAAGGCTGTTCATTCTCACCATTTACTATTTAAATATATATTTTAAAAATGCTAACTGTAGCAAAAGAAGAAATTTAGGAAATAACCATGACCAACGAAGAGCTTTTGAAAAAAAACAACTAGCTGTGAATGGTAGGATGGTTTATTTGACTTCAGTAAATAAGAGCAATACAGCAGAACCAGAATTTGAACTCAGTGATTGTGACCTCAAATCCTCTCTCTTTCCATTATACAATCCTGATAAATAGCTTCAGCAAAACATTTTGGTAGAAGATAACCCACAAAAATCACCAGCATTTCTATGTATCACTCAAAAGAAGAAACTTATAAAAAGAAAAATCCCATTAACAATGACAAAAGACGGTAAATTCTTAGATGTTCACATAGATGTAGACGCTCACATAGAGATGACTCTCAAAGAATTCCAGCATAAATAAAGGACCGATTCAGTGGACAAATACTGAATGTGCATGACTAAGAAGAGCCAAAAGAATAAAGGAGGCCATGCTACACACATCAATTCATCATTTTAAGCAATACCGATCAAATCACCAATGCGTGGTTCATGGCAGTAGACAAAGTGAAAAGAAAGGCCACCTCCCACTGTCCTCCTGGGTGCCTGGCTTCCCAAGCTTGGCATCGTCCTCATTCTCAGTCATTCTATGGATCTAACCTCTCGCCATGTCTGAAGGTTTCTACCTCCACAACATCTCTGCCATCTGCCAGTCCCCTCCCTCTACTCACACAGACACCACCATAGCTCATCAGACCCTCTTCACTTCTCACCTGGAAAATATCCCAAGAGACTCTCCAGGTCTCCCTGCTTGAAGTCTCTTCACAACCCAAGCCTCCTGCTCTATACAGGTGCGCAAGTGGTTTCCCTAAAGCTGATAAAAAATCACGTCAGTCCTACATGCAGTAAACACCAGTGGCTCCCTATTGCCTCTAGGGTCAAAGAGAAAATCTCGGTAGCTTTAACGAAACTAACCCACAAAAATCAATGGCATTTTGATAGAAAAGAACCCAGGAGACAAGGACAGAAAAGTGCGTCCCATTCAAAACAACTTCGAAATGCACAAAACATTTAGGAGTCAATCTACAAAAGGACACTCGATATTTGAAGAGATTAAGTTGTAAATATCCCTTAAAAATAAAGAACAATTTAAATAGGTGGAGCAATAGTTACTGTTTGTGGCTAAGCATATCAATGTAGACAAATTAAAATACTACCAAAGCGAATTTACACATTTAATGCTATATCTAACTACCAAAGAGATGATGTTCAGAATCAAATAAAATAATAACAAATTCATTTGGAAGAACAAAAGATCAAGAATATATAGGGAAATACAGAAAAAAGGTAGGAATGCAGGGGGAAATTAGGATTAGATCTTAAACTATATTAAAAAGCATCAATCATCAAAAAACAGAAAAGCAGATGATTGAAACAGCCTAGACAAGGAAGAATCAGAAATCATGAAACTCAATAACCCAGTGTTTGATAAAGCTGAAAACATAAATAACCAAAGAAAGAACTCACTATTTGATAAGAAATGCTGGGAAAACTAGAAAGCAGTAATACACAAATGGACAACTAAGAGAAGTAGATAAAAACAAAATTCCCCAAGTGACAGGTGTGTATGAACACGTAATTTTCAAAGATAAATTGCAATCTATTAACAACCATATCAAAGAGTGCTCTAAATCTTTAAAAAGAAAAGAAATGCAAATCAAAACAACTCTGATGTTTCACCTCAGACTAAGCAAATTGTCAAAGATGGCACAAGAGGGGAAGTCAAGGAAAAGAGGGCTTGTGGAGAAACAGGCACACTAACACACTCTTAGTGGGGTTGTGAATTGGTACAACCATTCTGGAAAGCAAATGGAATTATGTAAATAAAGTGCCTAAAATATCCATACCCTCTGATCCAGAGATTCTACTGTTCTACCCCAAGGAAGCCACTGAGAAAAAGAAAATCTCCAGACACCAAAATATTTATAGCAGGATTTTTGTGGTAGCAAAACTTTGTGGGAAACAAAGCAGATACCCACGGACTGGTGGAACAAATTGTGGTCCATGAATGCAATGGAATAGGACCGAACTGTAAGAGACAACAGAGATGATGGCTGTAGAAAAGTATAAGAAGACTTTCATGACCTGATGCAAAGTGAGGTAAACAGAGCTAAGAAAACAAAAGCCCAGTAATGACAACAGTGTAGATGGAAAGAACAAACAAAGGAAACTGAAGGTCTCCAAACTGCAGAGCAGCACACTCCTCCCCACTTCTTGGCAGCAGCAGGGGAGGGCTGCATGAGTCCACAACATGATCGTTAGTGTCACATTTGTTTAATGTGTTGATTGGTTTTACAGAATTCTTTCCCACTTTATTCTTAGATTATTACAGATTGATATTCTCTCCAGGCAGTTGTGGGCAACATTTGGGGCTGTGGTAATACTCTAGTAGCATTACAGTTTAATGGATGAGTTCTCAAGGAAATTTTGAGGTCTATTCTGGGATTTGCCATCTGTAAGTTTATGAAAAATAAGGAGCTTCTAATGTTTCATTCCATTTTGCTAGGCATTAATAAAACAATAGCTAGCACTTATATAGCCTTTAAGGTCTACAAAGTGCTTTACAAATATTACTGTATTTTATCTTCACAACAGCCCTGGGAGGTAGGATGTTATTATAATATCCATTTTACAGATGAGGAAACTGAAGTAGGCAGCAAGTAAGTGTGAGAAGCAGGTTCTGAATTCAGGCCTTGCTGACTCCAGGTCCAGGGCACTGTTCAGTTAAGTGCTAAATTTTTGCAGCCTATTGTGATGTGGTACACAATTTTTACCATTTCTTTGCATAATCTGCATTCACTAAATCTGGGCTCCTTAAACGCAATCCTTCTGGTAAGACCTTTGTGATAATGATGTGGTCCCGAAGTGCCATTATAAATCTTCATATGGAAGAATTAAATGTGTTCTATTCAGCCCCACAGGGGAGAAGTAAGAATCATGGGTGGACGTGGCAAAGAGACAAATTTAAGCATGATAACTTAAGGAAAACGTTCCTGAAATGCAGAGCGAGCCAGATGGAGAAGGGTGAGGATTCTCCCTCCTTGGAGGTCTTCAGGAAAAGGCATGGGTTGGACTAGACAACCACAGAGGTTTCCTCAAACACTGAACTTCCAAATGGATGAGGTTTTTGGAAATCTAAGGTCACAGAATCTTGGCGAGGAAGTTCTTAATAAAAAAAATTGGATCCTTTGGCCCAGGAATATGTCTACAATTTCTATTCCCCCAAAATACTAAAGAAAGATGAGAAGGCCCATAATACAAAAATATTTATAGCAACTCTTTTTGCAGTGGCAACAAATTGGAAACTGAGGAGTTGTTCATCCTGGGGGGAGTGGAGGAACAAGTTATGGCAGGTAAATGTAATGGACTCTTATTGTACTGTAAGAAATGATGAAAGAGACAGTTGCAGAAAACCCGGGAAGACTTGCACAAATGGATGAAAAATAAAGAAAGTAGAACCAGGAGAACCATTTCCACAACAACACCACTATAAAGTGGTAAACTGAAGAATTCAGATCAACTCAGTCGTCAACTATGATTCCAGAAAACTGATGATGAAGCGAGTTGGAGTCAAGATGCAGAGTGAGCCACAGATTATCTTAGACATGGAGAATACAAGAATCTGTTTTGCTTGACTGCATAGTTGTTACAAGGGCTTCATTTTTCTTGGTGGGGGAGTTGAGAGGGACAGAACATGCTTGTTAATTAAAAAAATGTTTAATTGCTGACAACTGTATAGTAGTATGGCCAAAAAGGGAGGACTACATTAATCTCTCAACATAAAACATAATAAATTCCGAATGGAAGAATAGAACAATTAAATATTTCTAAAAGATCACAGAAAATTGGAAATTGATTGAATGATATAGCTGTTTCAATTGTGGGAAGGAAAAAAATTCTCAGCTATTTAACAAACAGAAGAAATGATTGATAGGACACAAAATAGATGGCGTTAATTGTACAAGAAAAAGCAATGCAAACAGAACAAAAGTAAAAAGACTGGTTGGGGGGGGAGGGGGTGGATCTACAAACTGCCTATATACAAATCAGACAGACAGACACAGACCTCTTGTGATTCCAAGACCACTGTGGAAGCTCTCCTGCCATTGCTGTCGGCCAAATGTGAGAACAGAGGTAGATCTCAGATGGGGCCAACCTCTAAAAATGAACCGACACATGAAATGCCCTTCCTACTCTGACATGATAGATCATGAAAGCTTATTTTAAATAGAGAAACACAGTGAAATGTTTTGCTGAAATTTAGGTAAACTCTATGAACACTAATCTTCAAGGCCAAAAAAAGGGGGGGTAGATGTAAAGCCAACTTGGGCTCCCCTATTGTGATGAGGCAGGTGATGCAGACTACTGGGGGTCTTATTTCCCTTTCCTAGATGGTTACTCTATCCCATTTAATAATTTGTTTTGAAAATTTTCTGGAAACCAAAGTCGACAGTGGTCTATAGTTTAGGGACAACTCTTATCTATTTTCTGAAAATCAAGAAAGATGCTTTTCTCCTGTTATGTGACATTTCTTCCATTCTCCATGACCTTTGGAAAAGCGTTCCAGAGGATTAGCAGTCAGCTTGGCCAGTGCTTTCAGACCCTGGGATGTAGTGTTCTGGGACAGGTGACTTGAACTTATCAAGGACAGATCGATGCTCTCTAATTATATCCTTATTTAACTTGAGTTTAAGCTACCAATTAGCCATTTTTATTCTGTCCTTGACAATCCAAATGTCATCTCCTTGGCAGAGAAAACAAGCAGAATAAAGTTTTCGCTCGCATCTATCTCATTATCATCCCATCAGCTCTCATCCCACCACCCTTCTTTGGTCCTCTTCTTTTTCCTTCTTTTCTATTTTGTTAAAGATATATGGTTTTGAAATAAAAATAATAATTTTTATTTCTAAAGGGCCTGATAGGCAAGACTTCTTGCTGCCCTTATCCTTTTTCCAAAGAAACTTAGTTGTCTATCATATTTCTCATTAGCTCATTAGTTTCTTTCAAGATGATAATGAATCTATTCAAATAAGCTGTACATGTGGGAAAAAGCCCCAAAGAGGGGTTCTCCTCCAACCCCAGGAAATATACATGCATTTGAAAGGGTACACTCTGGAGAGAACATTAGAACCTGCCTTTTGTTGCCAAATGGTGGGAATTTCAGCCTAGGTGGGAGAGAAAAGCTTTATGAGGCTTTATGAGACCTAGCTCTTAGACCAGATGGTTTAGGTAGCCACCTATTTTGCCTTCAATACTTTATATAAAAATACTTTTTCTAAAGGAAACATCATTACATCTCTAAAAAAGAGCTAGTATTTAGCATAGGCATGAAATCAATGACTTTGGGGAACTTTTAAGGAAGAAACAAAAAGACAAGTTGAAAAGCAATAGCTGAAAGATAACAAAAAAGAAAATTCTTCTCAGAAATATTATCTCAGATTTAGATACTAAGAAGTATTTTAGAGTATCAAGCTCCCAACTGGATTAATATTTTATATAGCAGTGGAGATGAGGACAGGGTCTACTCAAAATTGAGAAGCACTATTGGGGAGGTGACTCTTTGGCCAGTCTCCCCACAGGGCCTTCCATGCCCAGGGTCTCCCTGTTTCCTCCCATCCTCTTCCAAGAAAAGATAAGATCTAAAAAAACACAAAGTCTGGTAGAGTTTAGAGAGTGGTGGATTCCATCAGAAGACATCAGAGGTTAAATCCAGGAAATTGGCCATTTACTGCTAATATGACCCTAGGCAACTAACTGAATTCCAAATCTGTAAAATGGAGATATGTACGTAACATTTTCACTACAGATCAAACCACACAACAGAGTGCATAGGATCCAACAGGATGGATACTTATAAAACTGTGATCAAATGGGACGGATACTTATAAAAACTATAAAACAAAGTGCTACATAGGGACATTTTGTGTGTTTGTGTGTGTGTGTGTGTGTGTGTGTGTGAGAGAGAGAGAGAGAGAGAGAGAGAGAGAGAGAGAGAGAGAGAGAGAGAGAGAGAGAGAGAGAGACTACTGAAGAAAGAGGAGACCAAAAAGAAGCAGGAAAGGCTGAAAGCTACAGTTACACTTATATATGAAAAAAGAAAAGCAAATAACACATAATAAAGATCTACAATCTTTTTATGTTCTATATATTTGGAAATGCCCATTTTATTTGGTGGTTAACTTTAGAAAAAGCTAAACTTTTTAAAAAATGCTACATAAGTCAAAGCAATTATAAGCATATTAACACTACAGAAGAAATCATTCAAAAGGTTTGAAGTTTTTCTCTTCTCAGTATTTGAAATCAAAGTCCTGAGACAAAAGGCAAGAAGATCTAGTCTAGGGGTTCTTACCATTTCTGGTGTCATGAACCCCCACTTTGGGAGTCTGGGAAGCTCATGGATGTCTTCTCAGAATTAACTTTTAAAAGGCATAAAACACAGCACACAGAATTATATACTATAGAAACCAGTTATATTGAAATATAGTTATTAAAATACTTTTTAAAGCTCCTAGATTCAGAGACCCTGGCTTAAGAATAACTGAGGGCTAGAGAAAGGTGGCCCCTAGAGGCTGTATTTTAAGGCCTAGTAGGGTCTTTTCTAGTGCCATATAATAAGCATTATGTCCCTCTGATAACAGGCAGCAATGTCAGTCAGTCTTCTTTCACCCATAAGCCTCTTGCTCATAGCCTTTGATGGCCTCCCTCCATGGAGGCTCTTCCACACATTCAGGAGGCCTTCCTCTACAGGTCCAGGGCCATTCAACCTCTTTTATGTCACAGAACCCTTGGGCAAAGCGGGTAAAGTCAAAGGCCTTCTTCTCAGAGTAATGTTTTTAAATGCAAAAAAATCAAATCCAGAGGATCACAAAGGAAACCAATTATACTGAAAGGCAGTTTGCAAAATATTTTAAAAATCAAGCTGGGTGGCTAGGTGGCGCAGTGGATAAAGCACCGGCCTTGGATTCAGGAGTACCTGAGTTCAAATCCGGCCTCAGACACTTGACACTTACTAGCTGTGTGACTGTGGGCAAGTCACTTAACCCCCATTGCCCTGCCAAAAAACAAAAACAAAAAAACAAAAATCAAGCTCTCAGAGCTCCGGTTGAGAAGGCCCAGGGGGCTCTTTATCAACCATAAACCATTTTTGCTAGCCCCACATCTTTGAACATCCTGTGGGCACCACTGCAGTCCCTGGCTGTCCATGTATGGTGGGTCTCTTGCTCTGACTGCCAGATGCATTTTTTTTTTCCAATCCCACATTTATTATTTATCCTACTACTTCCTGTATGCAAATTACCTCTGGGAATAGGCCACAGAATACCTACAGCAGCCACGTGTCTCTTCTTTGCCCTTTGAATGACCCATGATTGTGATTCTTTGGAGATTGTGGGTTCCATGATTCATAGTCACAGCACAACCAGAATATTGTCTAAGTATCACAAACTCTTATAACATTAAAGCTGTAATAACCTTGAAGATCACCGGACCATGGATTTAGTCATCAACCATGCATTTACAGTAGAGAATGCTAGAGCCAGAGAGCTTTGCCATGTCAAGGAAGTCTACAAACATGAAAAATCTTTGTCCTATTAGTCATCAAGCCACAAAGTTTACAAGCTCATATACTTGCCAGCACTGGGTTGGGGTCCATATAACAAGCCACCTTACCTTGGTCCACTGTCCTTCGAACCCATCTATTATCTGTCCATTCCCTACACCCACAAATCTAGAAACACATCTCCAAGCACTGACTGCATTTTTCTTAATGCAAGGGGGAATGGGCATCTTTGTCTCTGCCACAGAGTAGGGAAAACAGACCAGTCAGTGAATAAACGAAGTGCCTACCATGTGCTGGGCACTGCACTGAGTGCTCGGCAAAGCTCCCTCTGGATATCTCACTGTTGGCCCAGAGGGATTCCTTCAGCAGTGAGTGCCAGAACAGGTTAGTAATAAGGGAAACTGAAGAGTCTGCTTAGATGCAGACCCACCACAGATGAGGAAACGGAGACAAACAGAGGTACAGTGACTTGCCCAGGTTCACACAGCTAGTCAGTATCTGAGGCCACATTTGAACACACATATGAACAGCCCAGTGTTCATAGTATTCATTGTATCACTTAGTGGTTGGTTCCTTTGGCAGTGGGCAGTGACCTTGGTTAGGTGTAGCCCATCATGGCTCTTTTGGTGAAGCACAAAAGCCAAAGCCAGAGCTTTAGAAGGCTGCCCAGAAGGTCTGCCCTGGTTACATTTTTCCCGACTGATTCCTGAAAGGGTTTGTTCAGCCTGACTCCAACACCAGTCACCTCTTCCAACATTACTGACACCAAACCAATAAGGGTCAAGCACAAGGCTGGAGACACAATGACATCCATCCATCCCCATCTCGATCACAAGGAAAAGAACTGAGTTCCACCTCATTTCAAAGAATGTCATGTCTGAGCAGGTGCAAAAAATTAAGGTGGGGGAGGGAAACCTAATTAAATGCTACATTTAAAAAATGACTGACAGAGGAAAATAAAGGGTTGGGTTAAGCATATAACCAGATTCGAATCCAAGAATGAAATTACTTCAGTGTTAATTTAACATGTGAACTAGTAAGTTACTTGAAACCTAAGTGGTGAACATTCCTACAGTACTGTTACAAGTACCCAAAAGATTTACTCTCACTAGTTGACCCAAGTAAAAATAGTTTTTAAAAAATCACCGGAGATGCTTGATTACTATAACACACAATCATTTCCTCTATTTACAACACACCAAAATAATTCAAAGCTGAAAATAGTATCGACACAGCAAATTATATCCTGACAAAATTATGGACCAAATGACCTAATATCCTTCCTCTCATTTCTAAGACTTATCAAAGATACTTTGATTGGAAGCTTTCTCACCTGATGATGCCTATAAAGCATATAGCTGCTTTATTATGGCCTGGAAAAATGTGTTCATAACCTAGAAAATTCTATGATGGTCCTTTGTGTGCCTATGTGAGGTGTCATGCTAACTTAAGCAAATTATATGAAGTAAATTATTTATACAGAAAAGTTGAAAGGTTTCAGCTACATTTTATATATAAAAGGCAGAGAGGGAAGGAAGGAAAGAAGCTAGGAAAGATTTACTAAGTTCCTACTATGTGCCAAGCACTGTATTAAGTGATTTACAATTATGAGCTCACTGGATCCTCACAACAATCCTGGGAGGTGGGTGCTATTATTATCTCCAGTTTACAGATGAGGAAACGGAGACAAACAGAGGTACAGTGACTTGCCCAGGTTCACACAGCTAGTCAGTATCTGAGGCCACATTTGAACACACATATGAACAGCCCAGTGTTCATAGTATTCATTGTATCACTTAGTGGCCTAAGGCAGCAGCTACAAGGCAGGTAAAGGTAAACTGTCAACATTCTGGAAACAAATGCCAATCAAAACCTAACCTTTGTTTCTAAAAAGGACATGTGGTCTTTTCTGCTCCCTCCTCAAAGAATGGTCACGATCACTCCTGAGCCAGCCACCCAACTCCAAACCACCCTAGGGAGTGCTTCTGGTGGCTATCCAGAGAGACCCAGACTCAAAGAAGCCAGGCATGTTTCCCATCCTTCATACTAGGAGGCAAAATCACAATTGAGGAATGATCCCCTAATTCCGACATGCTGTGGGAAAGCCCCAATGGCCAATGTTTCCAATACACTTTATTTATAGCAAGAGCCTAGTCCTGTCATGCTGTTGGAGGCATACGTGCACAACACACACACATACAACTCATGCACATGTGCATACCACATGCACAACACACATGTCCCCCCCACACAATGAACACACCATACGTGTATACATGTATACCACACAATGCAGAAACCATACACACATATAACATGAACAACACTCACATGCACACCGGAGCTTACACCAGATAATATGCCTAGATCATGTTTTGATGGAGGCTGCTTTGAGTGAGTGCATTCTAAAGAAGCCATCTGGACAATACTTTACAAAAGTTAGGGAGTGGTAGAAAAGATCCAGTGACCACCACCTGAAAGTGATTTCCAAATGAAAATTCCCAGGAATATTACAGCCCAATTCTGGAGCTTCCAGGTCAAGAGAAAATACTTCAAGTAGTCAGGAAAAAAACCATTCATTTCTCGGAGCCACAGTCAGGATCACACAAGATTTAGTGGCTACCAGGTAAAAGGAACAGAGGGCTTAGAATATGATATTCTGGAAAGCAAAAGAGCTGGGATTATAACCAAGAATCACCTACCCAGCCAAAGTGAATCTAATTCTTCAAGGGGGAAAAATGGACATTTAATGAGACAGAGGACTTTCAAGCATTCCCTGATGAAAAGACCAGAAATGAACAGAAAACCTGACTTTCAAATATAAGACTCAAGAGAAGCCCAACAAGGTAAACATGAAAGAGAAAGCATAAGGAACCCAAGGTTAAACTGTTCATCTTTCTATATGGGCAGATGATACATGTGATCTTCATCATTACTGGAGTAATGAGCAGGAGTTTACACAGAAAGAAGGCACAGGAGTGAGTTGATTATATTAGAATGATTTTTAAAAATATGCATATAGGTGAGAAAGAGGAAGCCCTGGGAGAAGCAAGAGTAGGAGGAAGAACGGGGAAAATCATCTCACAAAAACAGGGATCGAGGAAGATCTGTTATAGTAGAAGGGAAAACGTGTGCACGTGTGTGTGTGTGTGTCTTTGTCTGTGTCTTGGGGGGGGTTACAGGCAATGTTTGAACCTCACCAACATCTAAACTGGTTCAAAGAAGGAACACATATACTATATATATTCAATTTGTAATAGAAATCTATCTTACCCAACAGGGAAGTAGGAGGAGAATGGGCTTAAGGAAAAGTGTGTGTGGGAGTAATAAAGGGAAAAGCAGATTTTTAAAAAAGGCAGTGGTCAGAGGCAAAATAGACTTTAGAGAAGGATAAACAGAAAAAAAATAGGATGGAGGAAAATGCAGAATGAGTAGTCATAACTGTGAATGTAAATGGGATGAATTCATCCATAAAACAGAAGCAGATAGCAGAATGGATTAGAAACCACGATCCAACAATATGCTGTTTACAAGAAACACTTGAAACAGTGACACACAGAGTTAAAATAAGGGGCTGGAGCAGAATCTATTATGCTTCAGCTGAAGTAAAAAAGGCAAGGGTAGCAATCATGATCTCAGACAAAGCAAAAGCAAAAAAAAGCCCTTATTAAAAAGGATAAGCAGGATAACCACATCTTGCTAAAAGGAACCACAGGCAAAGAAGAATACCAATATTAAACATATGCACCAAATGGCAGAGCATCCAAATTCTTAAAGGACAAGTTAAATGAATTACAGGATTAAATAGATAGTAAAACTATACTACTGGGCGACCTCAACTTTCCCCTCTTAGAACTAGATCAGGGGCAGCTAGGTGGCGCCATGGATAAAGTACCGGCCCTGGAGTCAGGAGTACCTGAGTTCAAATCCGGCCTCAGACACTTAACACTTACTAGCTGTGTGACCCTGGGCAAGTCACTTAACCCCCATAGCCCTGCCAAAAAAAAAAAAAAAAGGAAAAAAAAAAAAGAAAGAACTAGATCAACCATAAAATAAATAAGAAAGAAGTCAAGGAGAAGAACAGAATCTTAGAAAAGTTAGTTGTGATGGACCTCTGGAAAAAAATGAATGGGATTGAAAAAGGATATACCCTTTTCTCAGCTTTGCATGGCACCTTCACAAAAACTGATCATTAATACTGGGAAAAGGCTAAACAAGTTGTGACATGCTTGTGATGGAATATGATTGTGCTATCAGAAATGATGAGGGGGATGGTTTGAGAACAACCTGGGAAGACTTATATGTTTAGAATTTTATTTTCCAAAATCTATGTAAAAACAAATTTTGACATCAATTTTTAAAAACTTTTGTGTTCCAATTTATCTTCCTCCCTTTCTTCCCACCCCCTCACCCCCAAGAACTCAAGCAATTCAATATAAGTTATGCATGAGTAGTCATGGAAAACATCCCCACATTAGCTAGGTTGTGAGAGAAAACAGTTAAAAAACAAAACTTCAGATTAAGGAATTGTCAAAGAAAAAAAAATTAAAATGTGTTTCAATCTGTTTTCAGATACCATCAGTTCTTTCTCTGTAGATGGGTTGCAATTTTCCTAAGTCCTTCAGGGTTAAATTGGATCACTGCCTTGCTGAAAATAACCGCATGCTTGGGAAGATTTATATGAACTGATGCAAATTGAAGCGAGCAGAGCCAGAAGAACATTGCACACAGTAACAGCCATATTGTAAAGATGATCAAATATGAAAGATTTAGTTACTCTTATCAAGTCAATGATCTAAGACAATTCCAAAGGCCCCATGATGAAAATGCTATTTACCTCAAGAGAGAAAACAGATGAAATCTGAGGGCAGATAGAAGCATACTTTTTAAAAACCTCATTTTTCTTGGGGGTTTTTTTGGTCTGTGTTTTCTTCTGCAAAATGGCTAATATGGAAATATATTTACATGACTTCAAATGTCTAATTGATAAAAAAAATTGTTTGCCCTCTCAAGGACAGAGGAGGGGCAGAAAGAAAGGAGGGAATTCAGAACTCAAAAAATTTTTATATGTAATTGGTAAATATTTAATGAAATAAATAAAAATCTATTTTAAAAAGTGAACAATACTTCAAGTAACCAAGAGGGGCTGGAAATGCTATGAATGGTCTGGCCATCCAGGAACCCACAGGAATTAAATAGGAAAAGTGACTAGCTTGTTCCTACCTGCTGACACAGAGGTTCCACTACTGGTCTAAAACCCTGGAGCAATATATTCCCTGAGAGCACTAGCCTGTTCAACCGTGTCCAGTGAGAACCAACCACAGGAAGTGTGTCTGCTGATTGGGGAAATGCCGAACATGTGGTATGTGAGTGAGATGGGCTGCTTGGTGCTGGAAGGGCCAGCGTCCAACAGATGTGGGAAGCTTCGAGTGAAGTTTCCTACAAAGGAAAGATGGGAGCCACAGCAACATCACTCTGGCTCAGCAAGCACAACATTCAATGTTCACACCGCACTGTAAAAGGGAAAAGACAACCCTTCTTCCTGGTAACAATGAAAGGTGGAGAGAGCAGAACCTGGAGTTAGGAAGACCTGGGTTCAAATCCTCCCTCAAGTATTTACTACCTGTGGGACCCTGAGAAAATGATTTCACTACTGCCTACCTCAGTACCCTCATTTGTAAAACGAGAGAGTTGGATTCAGTGGGCTCTCAAGTCAAGCCAAGCTAACATATTTATTAAGCATCTACTATGCATGATACAAAGAAGGCAAAACCAGTCCCTGCCTTCAAGGTGCTCAGAGTATAATGGGGGAGACCTTGCAAACAAGGACGCACAAACAGGACACATACAGGATAAATGGGAGCTAATCTCAGAGGAAGGCATTAGCACTGGGGGGGGGGGGGGGGAGAGTGGTGGTCAGGAAAAGCTTCTTACAGAAGATGGGCTTTTAGCTAGGGCTTGAAGGAAGCCTGGGAAGTTAGGAGGCAGACATGAGGAAGGAGAGCCTTCCAGGCAGGGGGGACAGCTAGAGCAAAATGCCCAGAGCTGAGAGATGGAGCACAGGGATGCAGGAATAGGAAGATTAGTGTCACTGGATAGCAGAGAATGGGGCAAGTAAGAGTCATGTGTAAGAAGACTGGAAAGGCAGGAAAGGGCCAGGCACAGAATATCATATTGGACCCTGGAGATAACAGGGAGTCAGGGGAGTAACCTCATTGGACCTTTGCCGTCAAGAAGAGCAATCTGACAGCTTCGTGGAGGGTGGAATGCAGGGAGCAGGGAGGCACACCAGGAGGTTTCTGCCAAGGTTGTGGTCAGTCTGTGTGTACTGGTGGGATGACTTGTTCCTGCTGATCGTCATCAGTTTATAATAAAAACATGGATTATAAAGCACAAGGATTGAAAAACTGGTCTCCCAAGGTTAATCCCCAGGCCTCTTCTAGAAGCTCCCTGACTGCCTATGGGGCACTTTCCTTTGGCAGGCCATCTTCAGAAAGGAGAGTGTGGGGAGCAGTCCTAGGCCGCTTCACTACACTCTCTATCTACTGTGCTGCCCTCTTGATTCTCTTCCCTCCAAACCTAAGTCCCTGTTTTTTTTTTGTTTGTTTGTTTGTTTTTAGTGAGGCAATTGGGGTTAAGTGACTTGCCCAAGGTCACACAGCTAGCAAGTGTTAAGTGTCTGAGGCTGGATTTGAACTCAGGTACTCCTGACTTCAGGGCCGGTGCTCCATCCACTGCGCCAACTAGCCGCCCCTTTGTTTTTTTACTCTTTTTGTTCCTCTGAAGCTTTTTCCAAACACCACAGCTGAATAATGCCGCTCCTACCTTAACAGCTCATATGCTTCTTACCTAAAGGACAGGGCTGAGATGCCAACCATTTGTATTCAAGTGACTGTTAGTCCATTTGTTAGCCCCTCTACTTGACACCCGAGGCAGCTTGGTGGAGAGCAAGCTGGACTTGCAGCCAAGAGAGACCTGGGTTCAAATTATGCCTCTGACTCCGTGTATTGCTGAACTCTGTTTCTTCATCAGTAAAACAGGGATAATAGTACTAAGGAGGTTCAAACAAGGTCACGGTGGTCCAGGCTTCTGCAAACCTCAAAGGGCAGAGTGTTAGCTGTTATTACCTCAAGACCTAAGTAGGTCGTTCAGCCTCTGATGGGGCTAGAAGAAGTCATCTCCAAGTCCAGGCCTAAGGAACAAAAACTTGTTCTAAAATGTGCTTCGGTATCTAGAATATCAGCTTCTAGAGAACAGGACCTTTCATTTTTGTCTTTGTGGCCCAAGCTCTTGGCACAATGTGGAGAACACAATGGGCCGTCCACAAAGGCGAGCTGAGTAGCGAATGGGGTAAGTGGAGATGCTGGCTAGCACTCTGATAAATCAGAGGACAGCTCTTCTCAGACTTCTGTAAGTTAGGGTTCTTTAGCCCTCTATCTCTTTTGATAAGGAATCCAGCTTCTGATGAGTCCTGTACGGCTCCCAATTGAAACACGGATGAGATAGAGAAATGCTAAACAAGTTAAAACATGTTTTCATATTTGAAAATGATTTACAAGGCAAATGCACTCAAGGCCTCAATTATCTGTGATTTTCATGGCCATAGGCTTTCCTCCATGAACACAGATTGCAAACCTTTTACATCTTAGTAGATGGTCTGTAAGAATTGCATTTGGCCAAAAAATTCACTACCCTGGAAACGAGGGGGGAGGGGGGCGCAGCTTCTCCAAATTTAGTGAATTGTGGCCTTAGAAACCAGACAGACCCCCGGGATATCAAAGGGTCCCTACTGAAGGCCTTTCCAACTGAAGAGGACTCACTTAGAAGGGCGAAAAGCACTGGAGAATCCAAGGTGCCTACCCTACCAAGCTGAGTAGAAAATAGAAATTCTCCTCCCATGCCTCATCATTTCCTTTTGAAGGAAACACCCTTAATATCAACATGCAGACAATACCAGCCACAAAGTCCCAAACAGCTGCTGGGCCATTAGGAGAGGCCCCAGAATGAAAAGCTTCCCAGACAGAGGAGGATAAAACCAGTGCCGTTTGGGGCTCCCACCTCGGAGGCCCTCAGAGAGCGCCCCATGTAGACACTGTGCCTACCTGGGACAGCGCTGGAAGCCTCAGGACCAACCAGTCCTTGGCTTCCACACAGACCACCCGGCCCATCTACAGAGGAAACTAAGGGCTGCAGAGTCAAGCCGGGGATGTTCCAAGCTAGGAGGGCTCCCCGTCCCTGGGGTCCATGGAGAGATTTCAGGGGGCTCTGTGACCCGGATGGGAACAACATCCCGCTATCTCACTACAAGCGGTCTGCTGTGTAACGCTGTGGATTCTGGCGTGGGCGCTTACACACCTGATCCTGAGTGGGGGGCA
Source organism: Dromiciops gliroides (assembly GCF_019393635.1). Lineage (NCBI taxonomy): Eukaryota > Metazoa > Chordata > Mammalia > Microbiotheria > Microbiotheriidae > Dromiciops > Dromiciops gliroides. The sequence goes on from NC_057861.1 coordinate 745,725,611, forward strand.
CCGCCCAGGACACCAGAAAAGGGGCAGCGCTTTCCTTTTGGTCCCAGGCCCCCTCAGAGAAATGACTGATGGGGGGGGGTCCCAAGCAGTCTGTCCTCCACTGCACTGGCCTCCAGGGAGCCAGACACACCCCGACCTCGTGCTCCGGGAGCCCGCCCCGCCCTGGGCACCAGTCTGGCCCCCCTGGGGCCGGTGGGGTACTAAGGGGGAGCACTAGGGAGGGCGGGGCCGGCTGGGGTCCCGGCCCGGCGGCCTCCCCTGCGGGAGGCGACTCTAAGCGTTTGGAGGGCAGGGGCCTGCTCGTGTCCTAGCCTACCCTGGTGACTAGTGTACACAAAAGGTGCTTAATAAATGTAGGCTGAAATAAACTAAAAGAAAAAGGAAGTTATTAGCAGAAGTCTCAGACAGGTATTGGGGAACAGGGTGGAGGCCAGCACGAGAACTTGGGGGGCCAGGGGACAGGTGGGGAGACTTGGGGGCGAGAGGGGGATAGACGAGAAGGGGGATGGGGAGACACGCGGGGGGAGGGGTGGGAGACACGTGGGGGCCGGGGGCCACGTGGGGGGCTGGGCCCACGTGGGTGGGTGGGGGGCTAGAGCCCCTCCCCACGCCCCTCCCCCGCTCACCTGGCAGCCCTTCTTGTGGTGGAAGCCCACCACCACGATGTGCAGCACGGGCCCCCGTGGGCCGCCGCGGCCCCCGGCCTTCTCCATGGGCCGCCCGCCCCGGGGCTCACGGACCAGAGGGGACGCCGAGGCAGCCCCCGCTAGGCCCACCCGCCGCAGTCGCTTCGCCGCTTCCGCCTCCGCGTCACCTGATCCCGCCCCGCCCCGCCCCGCCCCGCCCGGCCCGGCCAGCCCCCGCCGCCGGGGAGGACGAGGGGGCGGGGCCTGGGAGGGGCGGGGTCTGCGCTGCCGGGGAGGAGAGGAGCAGAGAGAGGAAAGAAAAAGGGGCGGGGCCTAAGTTGCCCAGGAGACCTGGCCTCTAAGGAGACGCACGGGGAGGGGGCGGGGCCTCCTCCTGTTGTACCCTCCAGCCCCTTCCCTCTAGAGCCACAAGATCTGGGTTCAGGTCCCAGTTCTGTTCCTTACTATCTGGGTAACCTGGGTGATTAATGTAGGCAAGTAGACACTTAATGGCACCACCACCACCACCACCACAATGTATATAACGCTTTAAAGTTTGCAAGTTGTTCAGTTGTTTTCAGTTGTGTCCCACTCTGCGGGTCCCCATTTGGGATTTTCTTGGCAAAGATACTGGAGTGGTTTGTCATTTTCTTCTCATTTTACAAATAAGGAAACTGAGGCAAACAGGGTTAGGTGACTTCTCAGGGTCACACAGTCAACAAGTGTCTGAGGTTAGATTTAAACTCAGGTCTTACAGACTCCAGGCCCCTCATTCTATCCACTTCGCCAAATGGTTCGCCCCACTTGTGGAGGGGCACAACCCTTCATTTTTAGATAAGGCTATCCTTTACACAGAGAATGCTGTTTGGCCCCAGATGGCCTGGTAGATAGAAGGTTGGTCCTGGAATCTGGAAGTCCTAATTTGAAATCCAGTCTCAGACATTTACTGACTGTATACCCCTTGGAAAGTGACTCCATCTCTATTTGCCTCAGTTTCCTCAACTGTAAAATGAGGTTAACAATAGCCACTGTCTCTCCCAGGGTGGTTGTGAGGATCAAATGAGGTATTTGTGAAGCACTTAATACCTGCCAAAAAGCAGGCATTTTATACTTATTCCCTTCCCTTCAACTATCTGTGGCTAGAGTGTGTGATAAATGATGGAATAAAGTGTGCTAAGAATCGGTTCTTAGGCCATTTATAACAATGAATTGTTGATGTCTTCAGTGTGAAATGTTTGTCCAGTGGATGTGAAAAGAACATTGTCATTGATAGTCCCATCAAAAACTAACCTAGAAAACAAAGAGAAATTTAATTTCAATTGAAGAATTATTCACAAGTTCTCCTTGAAGAGGCAAGAGGGGCAAGGGAGGATTGCTTCTCTTCTTGAACCTAAAGGCAACATGAAGTCAACCCTAGCAAACTTGCTTGGTTCATCATTTGCACACCTCATGAACATAAATAAAAAAAGACCACTTTGAGATGTCTGTCCACTTGGGAGGTTGAAGAGATAGAAAGATGATATAAAGAACTTGAACAATGCTACACCAAGTCAACGTGTTTTAATAATCAGCGACTTAAATAGAAATCACATCCTGCATGGAATAGTAAAAGATGTTGGAAAAGGCAGGGTCAGGGATCAAAAACCAAAAGAAATGAAAGATCTATAGATCCAGAAGCTTCTTAACTAATGGCATAAATATTTCCAAAAGAAGATCACGCCAAGCAACAGATATCATGAAAAATGAAAAAGGCTATATTTTAACAAATTGGAAATTATAGTCAAAAATAACTTCAATCTGACATTAAAGCATGGCTTGCTGGTGGACAAATGAACGGCTCTGAGTCAGGAAGACCTTCCTTTGCCCAGTAGAACGTAAGCTTCTTGCAGACAGAAGCTGTCTAATTTTGGCATTTGTTGAATCAACACATACTAGTGATAGCTTCATGAACAACTCGTTTAGCCCTTTTAAAAGCAATTGACATGGTGCAGCTAGGTGGCACAGTGGATAGAGCACTGGCCCTGGAGTCAGGAGTACCTGAGTTCAAATCTGACCTCAGACACTTAACACTTACTAGCTGTGTGACCCTGGGCAAGTCACTTAACCCCAATTGCCTCACTAAAAAAAAATAAAATAAAATAAAATAAAAATAAAAGCAATTGACATGAGCAGAGTAAGTTTCCATATGAGAAATTCTATATATTGATGAAATTACATGTCTAAACCAGTCAAATCATTCCCAAAATTCTCTGAAGAAAATTTCTCTAAATTCATGGCTCAGCATTTCATTTTGTACGTGTTGTATTCCAATTTCTTCTGATGCCCCTTGTCCTTCAAAAGCCTACTGTGATCCTGGTTGGTTCTTGGAAAGTGATTTCCTCGCTCCTCTTGGCTTGGGTTTTTCCTTCCCGTTGGAGTGTAGCATGTCTAGGTGGGTTACATTTTGAGTTGTTTTCTGGTTTGTTGAAGTCCTATAGATCCATTTTTATTTTGCTAGTTTTTCCAATTCAGGGAAACTTTCTTTGAGGGTTTCTGGAATATAGTCCCTCTACCCCTCATGCTAGGAATGCCCTCCTGTCTCACCTCCACCTGCCAGTGGCCCTAGCTTCCTTTAAATGCCAGCTAAAATCCGATGTTCTACAGGAAGTCTTTTTTTCAAGCTCCCTTGATTTCACTGTCTTATCTGTTATCTCCTGCCTTAAATTATGAGTTTCTTGAGGCCAAGTATTGCCTTTTATCTCTCTCTCTCTCTCTCTCTCTCTCTCTCTCTCTCTCTGTCCCTCTGTCTCTCTTTTTTTTTTTGGTATCCCCCAGGGCTTAACACCTTGCCTGGCTCTTAATGGGTGCTTAATAAGTGCTTACTGACTGACTGACTGACTTTAGAGATTAGAAAACTGAGACAGACGACACAGTAAGAGATATACCTGGGGTCTGGACCTCTAAGTTTTGACACATCTAGCTACTTGAATCAGGCCTTGGCTTCCTCTTGGTTGAAATGAGGGTCTTGGTCTAGGCAGGTGCTAATGTCTCTTCCAGATCTAAGTCTGTGGTCCCATGACCCTTGCTACTGTCCCCCATCCATTCCTGTCCCCCTGACAACACCTAACAGTCACCCAGTCCATTAGGAGGACTAACAAAGCTTTGGCCTCTCCAGGGTCTTATCTATGCAGAAATATTCACAACAGTTCTTTTCATAGTAGCCAAAATCCTTTGGAAGTAAAGGGATGAAGACCTATTGGAGAATAGCTAACCAGCTCATGGAGTGTAAAGCGAACAAATATTCTGATGCCATAAGAAATGACACAATGAAAGGTTTCAGAGGACAGAAGACCTCAGTGACATGATGCAGAGCAGAGCAGTGACAACAACCTTATCTAGAAAGATATCTCTTCTCTACCCCCAGACCCACTCTGCTACCATCTTCCCTCTTACTGTGGAAGGTGCCACCCTCATCCCCCTGTTTGCTCAGGCCCCCTCCTTCATTGTCCCTGGGGATCACCAGCTGGCTGTCCTTGCAGACTCTTTCCTCTCTCTTTCTCATCCCTCTCTATTCTATCTCCCACCAAGGCTTGTCCATTTACTTTGTACCATCTTTCTCATAAGACCCCTTTTCCTACTCTGGCATCTCCAAGCCCCAGGGGCCAACCCCCATTACCTCCTGCTTTAGCTGCTGGAGGGGAGTCCACTTCCTCAGCTCTTCCCCTCCCCAGTCCATCATTCACGCAGCTGTCATAGGGATCTTCCTAAAGGAAACATCTTACTATGTCACCTCCATGCTCAATAAACTTCAGTAGCTCCCTATCACCTCCAGGGTCCAATAGAACTCCTCTGCTGGGCTTTCAAAGACCTTCATGACCTTACCTTGCCTCCCCACTACACCCACCCTTTTCTAGGCTTCTTATAACTTACACCCACTACTCCCCATGTAGCCTGTTATCTAAGGACACTGAGTAAGTACCCTGCTGTTTCTCAAACAAGACACCCCACCTCTCAGTTCTAGGCTTTCTCTCTGGCTGTCCTCCTGCCCATTGTAATTCTCTTTATTCTCCTCACTGCCTCCTGGCTTCCCTGCCTTCTGCCAAGTTCCAGGTAAAAGCCCACTTTCTGCAGGAATCCTTTCCTGATCTCCCTTACTGATTCAGGAGGAATGTCCTTCCTCTGTTGATCATCCACAAGTGATCTCGTGTGTGTGTGTGTGTGTGTGTGTGTGTGTGTGTGTGTGTGTGTGTATCTATATATCTATATCTATATCTAGCCAGAATTATTTGCATGTTTTCTGCCCCATGAGACTGTGAGCTGGTCATGGGCCAGGACTGTTTTTGCTTAGCACAGTGTTTGGCACATAGTAGGAGCTCAAACATATTTCCTGAGTAGATGACTAACGACTCTGAAAGACTTTGACTCTGCCCAGTGGAGTGGGAAGCCATGATGGCGGAGGATCCAAGGATGAAGCAGGAAACTCACCTCTCTGGCAGGAGGAAATGGACTCGGGGCAGAAGGAGCCATGTTTTGGAAGGGACCAATGTGGGAATTTGTTTTCCTGATCCCTGCATCTTTATTGTGAAGATTTTTATTTTGTTTTTTATTGTTCAATAAGGGGAGAGGAGAGGTGGAGATAGACTGATAATAAATGTGGCCAAAATAAATAAATGCAGAAAACCAAAACTAGGGTCCTGGTCCAGTCACAATGAGGGATTAGGGTAATAGCTTCATTCCTGATTATACAGCAGGATTTAGGGGTCAATACACCTGAAAAAAAGAATTACAATTGACTTTGGGGAAGGGGATTTTAATAATCACCTGGTGCTAATCTCCATTTAATTGCCATCAATAAATCAGAAAGAATTTATTAAGTACTCAATGCCTTCCCTGTGAGATTCTCTCCGGTCTCTGCTATCTGGACCTTGTTTCTACATAGATATATGCTTGTTTTGTCTCCCATTAGACTGGGAGCTCCCTGAGAGAAGGACCTGTCCTTTAGCCCTTTATGTCACCAGCAAAATCTGGCTCAGTTGGACCTTCATGAAAGCTTGTTGAGTGAGTGACCCATAGAGTAAGCATTTATGAAGGGCTTCCTGTGTACTTGACTCTGGGCTGGAGCAGGGAATTACAAATACAGAAAAGAAAGGAGCAACCCCTAAATATGCTGAAACCTCCAATAAATTGGCCTCTGGACCCTCACTGCTTAGCTCTCCCCATGATGACATCCTCTCTTCTTTTTTCTTATGAACCTCAGAAAACTCATGTATCCATCCTCAAATGTCTCATAGCACTTTGCCTGGGTCTTTACACTGAATGTATCTATCACCTCTTGTATCACATTTATGTGTGTGCTTGCTTTCTCTACTCTTCTCCCATTAGATTGGAAGCACTTTGAAAGTATGGACCATGTCTTGTTTCAACTTTGTATCATACAGCCTTAGTGTACTAGGGATTCTTTACCTATTTTGGTGTCACAGCCCCTTAGCCATCTAGGGGAGCCTCTAGACCCCTTCTCAGAAGAATGCTTTTAAGCAATTGAAGTTTTCAGATTGAGTTAGGGGGAAAAAGTTGTAATGGTTTTCCCATATAATTTTCTACACTAACCCCTTGAAATGCATCAGTGGGCCACAGGTTAAGACCCCCCAAATCCAGTCCATTGCATATGTGGGGAAAGATCTCTCATTGGCAAGATCAGGTCATTTTTTTTTTTTACCAGCCTTTCCTTGATCTCATAAATATCAGGTATGGAGCTGCAACTATATGTAGAAGGATGGAAGATATGTGCCATTTGAGACCCAAGTGGTGGATTGGGCAGATGGGGCATGAGAGGGTGTTTTCCAAGGAGGGTTCTGAGAAGCCAGACTTGTACCCATGGGGAGAGAAAATGGCAGAACCACGGTACCAAGGAGCCATGTCTATGAGAGCACTTGTTTCATTCTATGCTGTGCTGGCTGGGGCAGGGGAGAAGGGCCTGGGAGAGACAAAGAAGCTCCCTGATTCTCCACCCCACCCCCACACTCCCCAGCCACCTCGGACTTGGAGGAAGAGCGTTGCTAGGAGACGTTGGAGCAGGTTTTTAGAAACTGCAGCCAATGAGAAGCCAGGAATGATCTGCAGACACCTTTGCCACAGACTGTTCAAGTGCCTCATTATACAGACCAGCAGAGAAGGGATGTATTGTTAACTCTTTGGGTTCTGAGGAAGATTTGGTTTTCGTTGGCTTTTCAGGGGAAAAAAGCAAGCATTTATGGAACTTTCTATGTTGCTATGTGTATGTGTATGTGTGTAAAAATGTGTGTGTATATATATGTATATACATACATACAGACAGACCTAAAGATGTATATACACACACATATATGCATCTCTCTATATGTTTACAATTATGTATGCATTTCTATATATGTAAAAAAACTAAATGAAAAGGTAATAGGCACATTCTCAACTTAACCTCTGATTTCATTGATATATAGACCCCCCCCCAGGTGAGGAGCCTGTCTCTATGGATGCTGCATTTGGTCACCTTCTCAGCTATTCATCATCCCAGGGAGATGCTTAGATCCCAGAGGTGAAGGGACTGTCTCAGAGGAAGGGGGACTTCACACTGACCCAAACTGGTTTTGAGTTGGCTCCCCATACTGTGGATAAAGGCAAGAAGAGAAAAAAATACAAGAGTGTCAAAATACAAGGGAGGAAGGGAAGTATGCCATTAGCAGGTGTGGGCTCAGGAAAGGAAGACTTCATGTAGAAATGGTGCTTGGGATGAGTCTTGAAGGAGAAGGAAGCTTGCGGAAGGCAAAGGTGAGTGGGGAGGAATTCTAGGTATGGGGAACATCCAATACAGATTCACAGAGTTAGGAGGTGAAGGGTTGTTAGTGAGGGGCAGAGAGAAGGTGAGTTTGTATTGCAGAGTTCAAGATGGGGAGCAATGTCCTGTGAGGTGAAGATAGGTTGGGACCAGGTTGTATAGAGTGTTCAAAGTTAAGTGGAATAATTTGTACTTCAATCTAAAGGGCATAGAAAGCCACTGGACATCACTGAGTCCCTAGGTGAATGACCAGGTCAGATCTGAGCTTAAAGAAATCCCTTTGGAAGCTGCTTGGTTGAGGATGGATTGGATGAGAAAAGACTGGATGCAGGGACACCAATGAGGAGGCCACTTCTATTATCTAAGTGAGAGGTGACTGGGGCAGGATCTAAGGTGAAGGCTGTGGGAGGAGAGAGCAGGGGTCAGATGCAAGAGACATGGTGGGCAGATTGGGGACTGATTGGACATGTGGAAAGAGTGTGAGGAAATAAGAATACCCAGGTCCTGAAATTGTGAGACTGGAGGAATGGGGGGGGGGCTTTCAACAGAAATAAGGCAATTTGGGAGACAGGTGGGGTGAGTGGGAAAGATACTATAGGAGTTCTGTTTTGGACCTCACAGCATCAGAGAATTTTCCAGTTAGTAGGGATCCAGCAGCCTTTGAGTGCACTTCATATCCTAAAGGAATCCCCACCATAGCATAGGTAATAAGTGACCATTAAACCTCTGCTGGAAGCCCTCCAATGTGGTGGCTCCTCCTTAGCCGCCCCTCTAGGCAGCCCATTCTCCTTGGGAACTTCCTAGACAGTTCTCATTGGTGGGAAGTTGGGCAGTTTTTATTGACATTAAATCTTGTTGAGCTTCTTTCCAATCTCCCCCCCTCCATCCTCCTGGTTCTGTCTTCTGGGGCCAACCAGAACAGATTTCATCCTTTCCCTGTGACATCCCTGCCTACACATGAAGGGGGCTCTCATGCCCCCCCTGAGATTTCCTCACTCCAGGCTAAATATCCCCAACTCCTTAGTTGATCCATATGTGTCATAGACTAATGACCCTTCACTTTCCTGTCTGCTTGTCCCTGGACACTCTCCAGCTTATCAATGTCCTTAGTCAACCATGATGACCAGAGCTGAACATAATCCTCAAGGTGGGCTCTGAGAAGGCCAGAGGAAAGTGCAATTATCCTCCACCTTCTTGTTCATGGAATCCGTGCCCTATCAATGTAGCTTAATGCTCAATAAGGTCTATGGGCTGCCACCACAATGCTCACCCATATTGACTTCACAGAGCACTAAAACCTCAAATCTAAATGACTGTTGAGTTATGCCTCCCAAATCCTATACTTGTCAAGTTGATTTTTAAAAATACCCAATTAGAAGACCTAACATTGATCCCTATTGAAAGCCATCTTATTGATTTTGAGATGTCCCTGAGACATTGTATTTTGAAATATCTAAAAAGGCAGTTGGTGGGATGGGCTTGAACTCAGAAGAAAGTGGGGCTGGTGATGAAGATCTGGGAGTCATCTGAACAGGGATGACGGATGACAGTTAAGGCCAACGTGTTGATGTCAGAGAGAGAGAGAGAGAGAGAGAGAGAGAGAGAGAGAGAGAGAGAGAGAGAGAGAGAGAGAGAGAGAGAGAGAGAGAAAAGGGGAGATAAAGGAAGGGAGAGAGAGGGAAAGACAGAAAGATGAAGCAGAAGAGAAGCTCAGGGAAGACTCACATTTAAAAGGTAAGATCTATCTAATGATCTAGCCAAGAAGACTGAGAAGGGGGGAGCCAAGCAGGAGGGGAACCAGGAGAGAATAGGATCACTAAAGGCCAGAGACAGTGGGCAGGAGGAGAGGATGGTCAGAAGATCCAGTACAGCAGGGAGGCCAAAAAGAACTGAGGCAATGGAGCAAGGCTCCATTGTCAATTAAGAGGTAATTGGTAGCTTTGGGATAGAAGAATTTCAGCTGAGAGATAAGTCTTATCACCTGGATTACAAAAGGTTGAAGGCTAAGTGAAAGATTGGATGCAGAGACAACAAGAGCAGACAGTCTTGTATTTCCTAGAGGTTTCACTGGGAAATGGAGGAGAGACAGAGCAGGTTTGCCTGAGGGCCACTGAGCATCTGGTGAAGGTTCTTAAAGATGGCAGTGACTTGAGCATCTCTGAAGGCACTGTGGAGTCTTCTAATATATGAAGAGGGGGCTGGAGAGGAAGAACATTACAGAGAGAGAAAGGGTGAGTCAGGGGCAATCTGTTGGGACAAAGGAGAGGGCATGAGATGAAGGACACAGGTAAAGGTGTTGGCCTGGGCAAGGAGCAGGGCTACCTGACCATCAGATACTGGGGAAAGAGGCAGAGAGTAGGGAATGAGGCCAAAGGGTTTTAGATCAAAAGAAAGACTGAAGATGAAGTTCATGGTGAGTGGCTTCAATTGTTTTACTGAAGGAAGAAGCCAAGTCCTTGGCTGATAGAATGGGAGGAGAGGCAGCTGTGTGATCAGGGGTGTGCTGGTAAATGTTTAACAACCAGTTCTCTGAAAAGAAAAATGCATGAATGACCCATTTCTAATTTTAATTTGCATAATTAGCATTTTCTCTGTGACTTTCTTAAGTCTGGTCAATCAAGAAAACAATAATTTGGGCCCTGATTGGTGGCATTTACTCATTCCCAAGGTGTAAGTGTTGAACATTGAACACTGGGCTTTAGTGAGCTGGTACAAGCTGCCCCCAGCATTGACCTTTGGGTGAGAGTCAAGGCAAGAAGCTCAGGTTTGCAATCACTTCTCTGGGGAAGGAGTCAGGGAATGAACTAAATACATGAAGTGAACTTGTTCTTTCTTTGCATTTGATGAACAAGGTGCCTGCAAGAGTTTTTGTCCACATGTTAGATGGTGTCAGGGAAGACTTTCCTAGACTATCTGGAGAAGGAATGATGCAGAGAAATGAGAAGTTCCCCAAGATAAATCCCAGCCTCCCTATTAAGGGGGAGCCAAATAGCTTTTCTAGAGATGGAAGTGACCAGAATCAGGCTCAGGGCACCTGGAGGCTAAACCCAGGTTCTTCCCTTCTGGGACCAGGCAATCCTGGAAGTCACATGCTCCAGGAGAAGAAGAGCTGGACTCTAGAAGTCAGTAGACATTGGGTCCCCTCCTTGTTCTTTCACTATTTGTGTGACCCTGGGCAAGTCACTGCAATGAGGAGAAGGAGAAGGAGAAGGGCTAAACTTTCCAGCAGAAATCTCTAGTAGTGAGAGGGTCACCAAGTAAGTGACTTGCAGTCTGAGTCCTTATGTGAGGAGTGAGGGACCTGATAAATCAGAAATAATGAGATGGGCTTCTAGTTTTTGCCATGATTTAGGGCCTATGTTAGGAAGGATATTGAATGGATCCATGAAAAAAATTTAACCCCCATTCAGGAAGCTCCTGCTATATATTTGCCATTGTATGGAATACGCGACAATGTCTGTCACTAAGAAGCTTGGAATCTCATTAGAATCATTAGAATCTTAGAATCAGAGACAGTGACAAAGTGAAGAGAGCATTGAATTTGGAGTCAGGAAGACATGAGTTAAAATGCTCAGATCATTAATTGTGTGACCTTGGACAAGTCACTTTACTTCTGTTTGCCTCAGTTTCATCATATATAAAATGGGAAACTTAATATCAACTGCTTTTCAGAGTTGTTGTGAGGGTACAGGAGAACATATTTTAAAGTGCTTTGTAATCTTTAACATTTTGGCTCTTATTCTTAGTTAAGAGGAGATAAGACCTTCCAGTGAGGACAAGAGAACAGTTGAAGGCCATGTACCTGCTCTGGGACTTCTGAGAGAAGGGGAGACCAGTATGGGCTGGGGTCAGGTTATGGAGGAGCTGCAGCGTGAATGAGGTGTCAGATGAAGGAAGAGAGGAAAGGGCAGCTTTGGAAGTAGGAATGAGTGTGGTGGCTATGAGGATCACTGAAGAGCAGGATTTGTTCTAAGGCAGTGGAAGAATTGGTTTGTTGTAATTTGGGGGGCGGGAGAGAAAGTTCTGATTCATGGTTCATGGATAATAGGGACCTAGATTTAGGGCTGGCAGGGACCTTGGAGTCAATCAATCCATTTCCTTCATTTTACAGAAAGGAAACTGAGCCTTAGAAAAGTTAAGTGATTTGCCTTAGAATAACCCTGCTAAATATCTGAGGTGGGATTTCAAAGCAGGTTTTGCTGACTCCTGGTCCAGAGCTCTAACCAATGACCCACCCAGCTTCCCCTCCTTTGCCTCAGCTTCCTCATGGTTGAAATGAGGGTCTTGGACTAGGCAAGTGCTAATGTCTCTTCCAGATCTAAGTCTGTGGTCCCATGACCCTTGCTCCTTTCCTCAATCCATTCTTATCCCCCTGACAACAGCTGACAGACACATAATAAATTCCCAGGACTAACTGAAAGCTATGACCCATCTAGGGTCTGCTATGTGCAGGAATATTCCTAGCAGGTCTTTTCATAGTAGCCCAAATCCCTGGGAACTAAAGGGGTGCAGACCTACTGGGGAATGGCTAACCAGTTCCTGGGGTGTGAATGGGACACAGTATTATGATGCCATAAAAAATGAGACAATGGATAATTTTAGGGAATAATGGAAGACCTCAGTGACATGACTCTGAGCAGAAAGTTGACAACAACTTTATAAAGAGAGCCATCTCCTCTCTACCCCCAGACCCTCTCTGCTGCCACCTTCCCTGTTACTGTTGATGGCATCATCCTCCTGGTCACTCAGGCCCCCTCCTTCAGTGTCCCTGGGCCTCACCAGTTGGGTGTCCTTGTGGACTCCTCTCTCGCTCTCTCTCTTCCCCCCCCTCTCATCCCTCTCTATTCTATCTCCAACCAAGGTTTGTCCTATTACTTTTGTATGATCTTTCTCATATGACCATTTTCCCTACTCTGCCACCCCATGCCCCAGGTGCTAGCCCTCATCATTTCGTGCCTTGGCTATTTCCTGCTGAAGGGGTGGGGTCTGTCTACCTTGGCTATCTCACCCTCCAGTTTATCATTCATCAGGCTGTGAAAGGGATCCTTTAAAACATTTTAAAATTACTTTTTAAGTTCTAAACTGCCTCCCTCTCTCCCTCCCCTCTTTGCACTAGGGAAGGTCACCATTTGACACAGATATGTTTAGATATATGCATGTATATATGAATGAATTCTTTTTTGGGGTGGGGCAATGAGGGCTAAGTGACTTGCCCAGGGTCACACAGCCAGTAAGTATCAAGAGTCTGAGGCCGGATTTGAACCCAGGTCGTCCTGTATCCAGGGCTGGTGCTTTATCTATTGTACCACCTAGCTGCCCCGTGCATGTATATGTGAAAAACCATAGTAGGCATACTTCTATTTATCAAGTCTTTGGAGGTAGATCCCATCTCTGGGTGCTTTGTAGTTGGTTTCAATATTTATAACATTCAGAATAGCTTAGTCCTTCCCAGTTATTCTTTGAACAAGTCTTGCTGTTACTGTATCTGATGTTCTCTTGTTTCTGATCATTTCATGCAAGTCACTCCATGTTTTTCTAAAATCAACCAGCTCCTCATTTCTCACAGCACAGTAATATTTAAACCCAATCATATATCACGAGTTGTTCAGTTATTCCCCAACTGATGGACAACCTCTCAGTTGCCAGTTCTTTGCCACCACAAAGATAGCCGTTCCAGGAGATTTTCTTAAAGTACAATTCTCACTATGTCACTCCGTTGCTCAATAAACTTCAGAGGCTCCCTATTACCTCCAAGTTCAAAAATGAAATCCTTTGTTGGGCTCAAACAATGTTTATTGACTCACTGACAACTCTGAAAGATTTTGAACTCTGCTTAGTAGAGTGTGAACCCATGAATCAAGAGGAGCTGAGGATGAGACAGGAATTTCATCTCTCTGGCAAGAGGAAATGGACTCAGGAAGCAAAATGAGACATGTTTTTGGAAAAGACCAATATTGGAATTTGTTTTGCTGATCTATGCATCTTTATTGTGAGGATTTTTCTTTTCTTTTTTTAATTGCTTGATTGGGGGAAAGGAGAAATAGAGATAGATTGATAATAAATGCAGCAAATACAAATAAATGCAAAAAACTTAAAACTAGGGTCCTCTCCCAGTCACAATGAGGGATGAGAGTAATAACTCCATTTGTGATTATGCAGCAAGATTTAGGGATGAAGACACAGAAAACAAGTATTAAAATGGATTTTGGGGAAGAGACTTTTAACGATAAACTTGTGCTAATCCCAATTTAACTGCAATTAATAAAATAACAGGCACCGATTAAGTACTCCAGTGAGATTCTTTCCACTCTCTTCTGTCTGTATCTTGTTTATACATAGATGTTTGCTTGTTTTGTCTCCCATTAGACTGAGAGCTCCCTGAGAGAAGGACCTGTCCTTTGGTCCTTCTTTATATACCCAGCAGTGCCTGGTACATAGTAGGCCCTTAATGAATGCTCAGTGAGTGAGTGACTCACAAAGTGAGCATTTATGAGGGACTTACAGTATACTAAGCTCTGGGCTGGAGGAGGGAATTACAAATACAGAAAAGAAATAGGAAACCCCTAAATATGTTGAAACCCTCACTGATTTTAACTGTGGACACTCACTGCCTGGTGTGTATCATCTACTCAGCCCAAGAAGGTTCTCTCTCCTCTTTTTGCTTTGAACCCCAGAAAAGTTATTTTTCCATCCTTAGATGTCTCATAGCACTTTGCCTGGGTCTTTACACTGAATGTATCTATCACCTCTTGTATCACATTTATGTGTGTGCTTGCTTTCTCTACTCTTCTCCCATTAGATTGGAAGCACTTTGAAAGTATGGACCATGTCTTGTTTCAACTTTGTATCATACAGCCTTAGTGTACTAGGGATTCTTTACCTATTTTGGTGTCACAGCCCCTTAGCCATCTAGGGGAGCCTCTGGACCCCTTCTCAGAAGAATGCTCTTAAGAAATTGAAGAAAATATTACATTTCAGTTTGAGTTTAGGGAAAAGAAAGATTTAATGGTTTTCCCATCTAATTTTATAAACCAACCCTTTGAAATGCATCAGTGGGCCACAGGTTAAGACCCCCCAAGTCCAGTCCATTGCATATGTGGGGAAAGATCTTTCATTAGCAAGATCAGGTCATTTTTTTTACCAGCCTTTCCTTGATCTCATAAATATCAGGTATGGAGCTGCAACTATATGTAGAAGGATGGAAGATATGTGCCATTTGAGACCCAAGTGGTGGATTGGGCAGATGGGGCATGAGAGGGTGTTTTCCAAGGAGGGTTCTGAGAAGCCAGACTTGTACCCATGGGGAGAGAAAATGGCAGAACCACGGTACCAAGGAGCCATGTCTATGAGAGCACTTGTTTCATTCTATGCTGTGCTGGCTGGGGCAGGGAAGAAGGGCCTGGGAGAGACAAAGAAGCTCCCTGATTCTCCACCCCACCCCCACACTCCCCAGCCACCTCGGACTTGGAGGAAGAGCGTTGCTAGGAGACGTTGGAGCAGGTTTTTAGAAACTGCAGCCAATGAGAAGCCAGGAATGATCTGCAGACACCTTTGCCACAGACTGTTCAAGTGCCTCATTATACAGACCAGCAGAGAAGGGATGTATTGTTAACTCTTTGGGTTCTGAGGAAGATTTGGTTTTCTTTGGCTTTTCAAGTGAAGAAAATAAAAATGTATGGAACCTGTTTAGTTTTCTGCCCTGTGCTAGGTCCTGGCATACAAATATGTCTGTCTGTCTGTCTATCTATCTGTCTGCCTGTCTGTTTCTCTATATCTATGCAGAAATATATATGTATGTCTATTTATGTGTATATGTCTATAAATGAATATACGTATATTTATCTATACACACACTCATATGTAAGTAAAAAAAAAAAAACCAACCTAAATGAAAAGGAAATAGGCACATTCTCTACTTTGCCTGTCATTTCACTTATACAAAGGAGCCCAAGTTGAAGAACCTTTCTCAATGGGTGCTGCATTTGGGTACCTTCTTAGCTAGTCATCATCCCAGGGAGATGCTTAGAGCACAGAGTTGAAGGGACTGTCCCAGGCGAGTAGGGACTTGACACTGCCCCAAACTGACTTTGAGGCAGGATCCCTAGGCATTCCTAGGCTATGGATAAAGGCAAGAAGAGAAAAAATACAAGGGAGTCAAATACAAGGGAGGTAGGGAAGAATGCCATTAGCAGGTGTGGGCTCAGGAAAGAAAGGCTTCATGTTGAGATGGTGCTTGGGTTGAATCTTTCTTTTCAGGGCAATGAAGATTAAATGACTTGCCCAGTGCACACAGCTAGTAAGTGCCAAGTATTTGAAGCCAGATTTGAACTCGGGTCCTCCTGAACCCAGGGCCGGTGCTTTATTCACTGGGCCACCTAGCTGCCCTGATTGGGTTGAGTCTTGAAGGAAAAGGAGAATTATGTGAGGCAGAGGAGAGGAGGAATAACATTCTAGGCTTGGGGAATGCCCACTTTCAATTCAGGGAGACAGAAGGGGAAAGATTGTGAGGAGCAAAGAGAAGGTGTTTGTAATGCAGAGTTCAAGATGGGGAGCAATGTCCAATGAAGTGGAGAAAATAGTCTGGGGTCAAGTTGTATAGGTCGTTAAAAGCTACCTGGAGTAAACTTCATCCTAGGAGCCATAGGGAGCCACTGGACATCAAATAGGAGAGTGACAAGGTCAGATCTGAGCAGCTGCTGGGTTAAGGATGGACTGGATGGAAAGACTTGAGGCAGGGACACCAATGAATGATTGGGCCAGGAACTAAGATGAAGGCTATGTGAGGAGAGAGAAGGGGTGAGATGCAAGAGATATGGTGGCGAGATGGATGGCCAGATTGGGGACTGATGGACATGTGGAGTGAGAGAGTGTGAGGAACTGAGGAGAATACCCAGGTGGTTCTGCCTGCCTCAAGTGTCTCCCCACCCCAGTCCATCCTTCACTCAGCTGTCAAAAGGACCCTCTTTTTCTTTTTACATTTTATTATTGTTACATTTTGAGTTCCAAAGTGTTTCCTTTTCTCCCTCCCACCCCCCTGGCAATACGACACAGATATGGATAGATATGTGTATGCATTTACTTGTTTGTATATATGTAAAATGATACTATGCATACTTCCATTTATCAATTCTTCCTCTGGAGATGGGTTCCATCTTTCTTCATGGGTCTTTTGTAGTTGATTTCAATACTTGTAATACTCAAAAATAGCTTAGGCTTTCACAGTGACTCTTCAAACAATCTTGCTGTTACTGCATCCAATGTTCTCTTGCTTCTGCTTGTTTTACTTTTCCTTATTTTGTGCAAGTCTCTCCGTGTGTTTTAAAAATCAGCCTGCTCCTCACTTACATCACAGTAATATTCTGTCCCAATCATATACCACAGGTTGTTCAGCCATTTTTTCAATTGATGGATATCCCCTCAATTTCCATTTTTTTGCCACCACAAAGACAGCTGCTCAAGGGGATCTTCTATAAGTTAAATTCTCACCGACTGTGTCACCTCTGGGCTCAAAAAACTTCAGTGGCTCCCTATCACATTAGAGATCACATTAAATCCTCTGCTTGCCTCTCAAAGCCCCTCCTGTCCCAAACTTGCTTCCTCTCCCCTTCCCCAACACACTTTCTAGTCTTCCCACACCTTGTACCCTCCTCCTCCTCCTCCTCCTCCTCCCACAAACCCTCCAGTGGAAATGGCTTTGTTGTTCTTCAAACAAGAAACCCCATCTCTCAGTTCCAGGCTTTCTCTCTGGCTGTCCCCCATAGCTACTACAGTTCTCTTCATCCTCTTCTCTGCCTTCTGGCTATTCTGCCATCCTCCAAGTCCCAGCTAGAATCCCCCCTTCTCCAGGAAGGAGGCATATTCTTCCCTCTGATGATCATGACCAAGTTAACCTGCATATGTTTTTTTGTGTGTGTGCAGAATTCTGTGCATGTTTTCTCCCTCATTAGACCCTGACATCCTCAAGGGATGTATCCCCACTAGTTTGCACAGTGCTTGGCACATAGTAGGAACTCAAATAAGGTTTATTGACTTTCTGAGCGACAACCCTTAAAGACTTTGAACTCTGTTCAGTGGTGAACTCTGTTCAGGCTTAAGTGATTCATTATATAGACCACAAAGGCTATTTTTTGTTAACTCTATGGGTTCTGAGAAAGATTTTATTTTCCTTGGCTTTTCAAGGAAAACAAGCAAGCCTATCTTGAACCAACTCTGTCCCCTGTCCCATGTCCTGGAGCTACAAATATGTACATATATGGATATATATACTTATATATACATATGTGTATATCCCATATAGATGTATACACTTGTATGTGTACACGTCATGTTATATATATGTACACATATATGTAGAAAAACCTAAATGAAAAGGGCGTAGGTACATTCTCTACTCCCTCTGTGATTTCCCTGATGCTGGTTACCCCCAGTTGAGGAACCTGTCTCTGTGGATGCTGCATTTGGGTACCTTCTCTGCTATTCTCCATCCCAGGCAGATGCTTAGAGCCCAGAGGTGAAGGGACTGTCCTAGGGCAAGGAGGACTTGACACTGACCCAAACTGGCTTGAGATGGCTCCTCATTCCTGAGCTTGGATAGAGGCATGAAAAGAAAAAAGTACAAGGGAGTCAAATACAAGAGAGGCACGGAAGGATGCTATTAGCAGGTGTGGGCTCAAGAAAGGAAGGCTTCATGTTGAAATGGTGCTTGGGTTGATTATTGAAGCAAAAGGAGGGTTGTGTGAGGCAGAGGTGAATGGGGAGGGCATTGTAGGCTTGGGGAATGTCTAGGAAGAGATTCATGGAGCTCGTAGGTGAAGGGTTGTCTGTGAGGAGCAGAGGGAAGGTGTTTGTATTGCAGAGTTCAAGATGGAGGGCGAGAGAGGTTGGGACCAAATGGTATAGGTACTTCAATGCTTCAAGGGCATTGAGAGTCACTGGACCTCATTGAGTATGAGAGTGACAAGATCCATTCTGAACTTAAGGAAAATCCCTTTGGCAGCTGTTGGGTTGAGGATGGACTAGATGGAAAAGACTGGAGGCAGGGTCACCAATGAGGAGGCCACTTCCAGTATCTAAGTGAGAGGTGATTGGGGCAGGAACTAAGGTGAAGGCTGTGTAAGGAAACAGCAGGGGTCAGATGCAAAAGCCATGGTGGAGAGATGCATGGCGTGAGGAATTGAGGAGAATACCCAGGTTATGAAATTGGGAGACTGGAAGAATGGTAGGGCTTTCAAGAGAAATATGACAATTTGGGAGACAGGTGGGGTGAGTGAGTGTTCTGTTTTTGACCTGACACTCTCAGAGAATTTTCATGTTAGCAGGGATCCAGTAGCCAATAAGTGCAATGAGTCCAATTCATATCCTAAAGGATCCCCCACCATGGCATAAGTAATAAGTCATCCTCTACCTTTTGCTGGAAGCCCTCCAATGTGGTGCCTCCTCCCTACCCTTCCTCTCTAGGTAGCTCATTCCCCTTGGGCACTTTCTGGACAGCTCTCATTGGGTAGTTTTTTTTACTGACATTGAGCCTTGTTGAGCCTCTTTCCAACCACTCCATCTTCCTGATTCTGTCTTCTTTGACCAAACAGAACAGATCTCATCCTTTTCCCTGGGACATCCCTGCCTACACATGAAGGTGGCTCTCATGTTCCCTCTGATGCTTCATTACTTTAGGCTGAATATCTCAAGTTCCTTGAGTTGAGCATGTTTCATGAACTGATGACCCTTCACCTGGATGTTTATCCTTGGACACTATCCAGCTTATCAATATTTTTAGTCAATCATGATGTCCAGAGCTGAATGTAATCCTCAAGATGAGCTATGCGAAGGGCAGAAAACAGTGGGACTATCCCCCACCTCCCTAGTCATGGGATATGTTCCCCTATTTATGCAGCAAGAGATTAAATAAGGTCTATTGGCTGCCACAATACTGTTCACCTCTATTGGGCTCCCAGTACACTAAAGCCCTACAATTGTTTCAGAAAAATTGGAAATCTATGTCTCCCTTAACTTACACTTGTGATGTTGATATTTTTTACCTCATTAGAAGATTTAAGTTTGATCCCTATTGGATGTCATCTTACTGATTTTGAGATGTCTCTGAGACAGTGTAATTTGAAATATTTCAAAAGAGATTTGATGAGATAGGCCTGGAGATGAAATACAGGACTGGGAGTCATCTGCAGGGGAGTGGGTGAGGTGTGTGTGTGTGTGTGTGTGTGTGTGAGAGAGAGAGAGAGAGAGAGAGAGAGAGAGAAGGAATAGACAGAGTCAAAGACAAAAAGAGCAAGAGACTGAAAGAGATAAGGAAGAACAGAGAGAAAAAAGAGAGCGATAGAGAGGAGGAAGAGAGACAGAGAGACACACAGAGAGAAATGAAGTAGAAGAGAAGTCTAGAGAACACTCATATTTAGAGGCCATGATATAGTTCATGATGTAGCCAAGAAGGCTGAGAAGGGGGAGCCGGGCAGGAGGAGAACCAGGAGAGAACAGGATCACCAAAGGCCAGAGACAGTGTCCAGGAGAGGATGGTCAGAAGGTCCAATGCAGCAGAGATGGCAAGAAGAAGAACTGAGGCAATGGAGCAGGGTTATTGGGTTGTCCATTAAAGGGCAATTGGTAGCTTTAGGGTAGAAAAGTTTCAGCTAAGAGATGAGGCTGTAAACTGGATTACAAAAGGTTAAGGGGCAGCTAGGTGGTACAGTGGAAAAAGCACCCGCCCTGAATTCAGGAGGACCTGAGTTCAAATTTGGTCTCAGACACTTGACACTTACTAGCTGTGTGATCCTGGGCAAGTCACTTAACCCTCCTTGCCTCACCAAAAAAAAGTTTAAGGACTAAGTGAGAAGACTGGATGTAGAGACATTGTATTTCCTAGAGGTTTCACTGGGAAATGGAGGAGAGACAGAGCAGGTTTGCCTGAGGGCCACTGAGCATCTAGTGAAGGTTCTTAAAGATGGCAGTGACTTGAGCATCTCTGAAGGCACTGTGGAGTCTTCCAATACATGAAGAGGGGGCTGAAGAGAAAGAACATTACAGAGAGAGAAAGGGTGAGTCAGTGGCAATCTGTTGGGACAAAGGAGAGGGCATGAGATGAAGGACACAGGTAAAGGTGTTGGCCTGAGCAAGGAGCAGGGCTACCTGACCATCAGATACTGGGGAAAGAGGCAGAGAGTAGGGAATGAGGCCAAAGGGTTTTAGATCAAAAGAAAGACTGAAGATGAAGTTCATGGTGAGTGGCTTCAATTGTTTTACTGAAGGAAGAAGCCAAGTCCTTGGCTGATAGAATGGGAGGAGAGGCAGCTGTGTGATCAGGGGTGTGCTGGTAAATGTTTAACAACCAGTTCTCTGAAAAGAAAAATGCATGAATGACCCATTTCTAATTTTAATTTGCATAATTAGCATTTTCTCTGTGACTTTCTTAAGTCTGGTCAATCAAGAAAACAATAATTTGGGCCCTGATTGGTGGCATTTACTCATTCCCAAGGTGTAAGTGTTGAACATTGAACACTGGGCTTTAGTGAGCTGGTACAAGCTGCCCCCAGCATTGACCTTTGGGTGAGAGTCAAGGCAAGAAGCTCAGGTTTGCAATCACTTCTCTGGGGAAGGAGTCAGGGAATGAACTAAATACATGAAGTGAACTTGTTCTTTCTTTGCATTTGATGAACAAGGTGCCTGCAAGAGTTTTTGTCCACATGTTAGATGGTGTCAGGGAAGACTTTCCTAGACTATCTGGAGAAGGAATGATGCAGAGAAATGAGAAGTTCCCCAAGATAAATCCCAGCCTCCCTATTAAGGAGGAGCCAAATAGCTTTTCTAGAGATGGAAGTGACCAGAATCAGGCTCAGGGCACCTGGAGGCTAAACCCAGGTTCTTCCCTTCTGGGACCAGGCAATCCTGGAAGTCACATGCTCCAGGAGAAGAAGAGCTGGACTCTAGAAGTCAGTAGACATTGGGTCCCCACCTTGTTCTTTCACTATTTGTGTGACCCTGGGCAAGTCACTGCAATGAGGAGAAGGAGAAGGAGAAGGGCTGAACTTTCCAGCAGAAATCTCTAGTAGTGAGAGGGTCACCAAGTAAGTAACTTGCAGTCTGAGTCCTTATGTGAGGAGTGAGGGACCTGATAAATCAGAAATAATGAGATGGGCTTCTAGTTTTTGCCATGACGTAGGGCCTATATTAGGAAGGATATTGACTTGACCACTGAGAACAAATTCAACCCCCATTCAGGAAGCTCCTCCTATACCCCTGGCACTGTGTGGAAGATGCAACTATTTCTTTCATTAAGGAACTTGGAGTCTCATTAGAATCATTAGCTCCTCATGGCTAAGGACTGTTTTTGCCTTTCTTTTGTATCCCCAGCACTTAGCACATTGCTTGACACTTAGTAGGAACTCAGAAAGTGTTTATTGACTTGCTAACTGATGACTCTGAAAGACTTTCAACTTTATTCAGTGTATTCCAAGACCATGATGCCAGAGGACCCAAGGATGAAGCAGAGAAACCCACCCCTCTGGCCAGAAGAAATGGACTCAGAAGGCAGAAGGAGACATGTTTTGGAAGGGGCTAATGTGGGAATTTGTTTTGCTGATTTATGTATCTTTATGATGAAGATTTTTCTCTTGTTTTCTTTTTTAATTGCTTAATTGGGGCAAAGGAGAAATGGAGGTAGATTGATAATAGATGTGGCAAATACAAATAAATGCAAACCCCCCAAATTAGGGTCCTCTCCCAATCACAATGAGGAATGAGAGGAATAGCTCCATTCTTGATTATGCAGCAAGATTTAGGGGCCAAGACCCTGAAAACAAATGTTATTGGGAATGGGATTTTAATGATAACATGGTGACAAACTCTAATTGCCATCAATAAATCAACAAGCATTTATTAAGTACTCAGTGCCTTCCCTGTGAGATTCTCTCCAGTCTCTTCTGTCTGTATCTTGTTTGTACATAAATGTTTGCTTGTTTTCTGTCCCATTAGACTGGGAGCTCTCTGAGAGAAGGAACTGTCTTTTGGACCTTCTTTATGGCCCCAGCAGTGCCCAGCACATAGTAGGACCTTAATGAATGCTTCTTGATTGCGTGACCCATAGAGTGAGCATTTATAAAGGGCTTAGTGTGTGCTATGCTTGGGTCTACATGAGGGAATTATAAAGGCAGAAAAGAAAAGAGCAAGACCCTAAATATATTGAAATCTCCACTAAATTTAACTATTGACTCTAGCTGCTGTGTGTGTGTGTGTGTGTGTGTGTGTGTGTGCATGTGTAATCTGCCCTCCCCACAATGGTTCCCTCTCCTCTCTTTTGCTGTTAGCCCCACACTATTCACGTGCCCCTCCTCGGATTTCTCATACCACTCTGCTTGGATTTTTTCTTTACATTGAACATATCTGCACTTTTATCACAAGTATTTGTGTCCATACTTTCTGTACCTTTCCCCCACTAGATTGGAAGCACTTTCAGGGCAGGGACTATGCCTTATTTCAACTTTGTACCATCAAGTCTTTGCAATTATTTTATCATGGGTCCCATCAAGGGGAGCCTATAGACTCCTTCTCAGAAGAATGCTTCTAAAGAATTGGAAGAAATGCTGCTTTTCAGGTTGAGTTTAGGTACAATAAAGATGTCATTTCTCTTAGCTTATTTTATGGTCTCCCCTGTTGAAACTGATCTATGGAGCACACGTTAAGATCCCCCCAAGTCACATCCATTGCATATATGGGGCAAGCTCCTTCTGTAGCCAGATTCATTGGTTTTCCCCCCACTCATTTCCTGACTCTATCCACCTTCAGTATATACCTGGGATAGTGTGTTGAAGGATGAAAGATATGTGGAATTTTAGAGCCAAGTGGGGGATTGTGTGGAAGGGGCATGAGAGGGTGTTGTTCTCCAAGGAGGGTTCTGAGAAGCCAGGCTTGTAGCCATGAGGAGAAGAAATGGCAGAACTCTAGTACCAAGGAGCCATGTCTATGAGTCTTTGTTTCATTCTATGCTGTGCTGGTTGGGGTAGAGGAGAAGGGCTTGGGAGAGACAATGGAGCTCCATGATTCCCCTCCCCACCCCCACACTCTCCTTCCCCCTGACTTGGAGGGAGAATGTTGCTAGGAAACATTCATGCAGGTTTTCAGAATCTTCAGCCAATGAGAAGCCAGGAATGATCTGCAGACACCTTGCGCCAGAGAATGCTCAAGTGATTCATTATATAGACCAGCAAAGAAAGGCTATTTTTTGTTAACTCTATGGGTTCTGAGAAAGATTTTATTTTCCTTGGCTTTTCAAGGAAAACAAGCAAGCCTTTCTTGAACCAACTTTGACCCTGCCCTGTGCCATGTCCTGGAGGTACAAATATGTATACGTATCTGTGATATATATATATATATGCACATGTGTGTATCTATATAGACAGAGGTATACATACTTATCTTTACACCTATGTGTGTATGTATCTATATGTATATGTATGTACATGGATACATGTAAGTATATCAAGACCTAAAAGAAAGGGGAATGGGCACATTCTCAGCTTGGATTGTATTGCTATACACTCTGAGGTGAGGAACCTGTCTCTATGCATGCTGCATTTGGGGACCTTCTCAGCTATTTATCATCCCAGACAGATTCTTAGAGGACAGAGGTGAAGGGAGTGGTCTCAAGGGAAGAGGGCCTTGACACTGACTCAAACTGGCTTTGAGATGGTTCCCCATCTACTCCCAGGCTGTGGATAAAAGGCAAGAAGAGAAAAAATCCAAGATAGTCAGATACAAGGGAGGTAGGGAAGGCTTCATGTTGAAATGGTGCTTGGAATGAGTCTTGAAGGAAAAGGAGAGGTATTTGAGGCAGAGGTGAGGAAGAATAACATTCTAGTCCTGGGGAAAGGTCCACTGCAGATTCAGGGAGGCAGAAAGGGAAAGATTGTTTGTGAGGAGCAGAGAGAAGGTGTTTGTATTGCAGAGTTCAATATGGGGAACACTGTCCATTGAGGTGGGGAAGATAGTTTGGGTTCAGGTTGTATAGAACATTCAAAGCTAACTGAAGTCATTTGTACTTCATTCTAGAGGGCATAGGAAGGTATTGGACATCACGGAGTAGGAGAGTGACTAGGTCAGATCCGAGCTTAGGGAAATCTTTTTGGTATCTGCTGGATTAATGATGGGCTGGATGGGAAAAGACCAGAGACAGGGACACCAATGAGGAGGCCACTTCCAGTGTCTAAGGGAGAGGCGATTGGGGCAGGATCTAAGGTGAAGGCTGTGTGAGGAGAGAGCAGAGCTCAGATGCAAGAGAAATGGTGGAGAGATGCATGGCCAGATTGGGGACATGTGGAGTGAGAGAGTGTGAGTTTCCCGGTTATGAAACTGTGAGAATGTAGGAATGGTGGTGCTTTCAACAGACAAAGGTAATTTGCGAGTCAGGTAGGGTCAATGGGAAAGATTACACGGGAGTTATGTTTTGGACCTGCTACTATCAGAGAATTTCAAGTTAGTAGGGATCCAGCATGTGAGGGCAATTCCTATCCTAAAGAAATCCCCTCCATGGCATGAGGGGTAATTCAGTCCTCCACCCTTTGGGGAAGCCCTCCCTGGAGGTGCCTCCTCCCCTGCCCTCCTCTCTTGGCAGCTCATTCTCCTCGGGCACTTCCTGGAATGCTCTCATTGTTAGGAAATGGGGTAGTCTTTACTGATATTGAGCCTTGTTGAGTCTCATTCCAACCTCCCCATCACATCTTCCTGGTTCTGTCTTCTGAGGACAAACCGAACAGTTCTAACTAATCCTTCCCCTTGGGATATCCCTGTCTACACTTGATGGTGGCTCTCATGTCCCCCCTGGGACTTCCTTGGTCCAGGCTAAGCATCCCAAGCTCCTTCTGTCAAGCCTCATGTGTCATGTACTGATGACATTCATCTTCCTGGCTGCTGTTCTCTGGACACTCCCCAGTTCGTTATTATCCCTAGTAAACCTTGATGGCCAGAGCTGAACATATTCCTCAAGATGAGCTATGAGAAGGCAGAGAAAAGTGGGTCTTTCCTCACCTCCCTGTTCATGGAATCTGTGCTTCTATTCATGCAAGACAAGATTCAATAAGGTCTATTGGCTGCCACCACACTGTTCTGCCCCATTGGCCTCCCAGTGCACAAAAACCCTACAAGTTTTGCAGAAAAACTCTTGATCCATCCCTCCCTTATCTTCTACTTATAAAGCTAAATCTTTTTACAACCAATTAAAATCTTATTGATTTTGAGATGTCTCTGGGACACTGCAATTTGAAATATCGAAATAGGCAGCTACTGTGGTGGGCCTGAAGCTCCAGAGAAAGTGGGGCTGGAGATAAAGATCTGGGAGTCCTGTTCAGAGAGATGGTCATTAATCCCAGGTAGTTGCTGAAGTGAGAGAGAGAGGTAGAGGGGGAGAGAGAAAGAGAGAGGGGGGGGAGGGAGGGAGGGAGAGGAAGGAGGAAGGGACAGAGTCATAGAGAACCAGAGAGAAAGACATAGAAAGAAAGGGAGAGGAGGAAGGTAGAAAACAAATAGAAATTATGAAGAAGAGAGAGCTGCAGAGACAAGTAGAGACAGAGAGATAGAGACAGAGCAAGACCCAGAGCTACAGAGATACACACAGAGAGACAAATAGAGAAAGAGAGGGATAGAGAAAGAGACAGAGTGAGAGAAAGACAGAGTAAGAGAGAGAGAGAGAGACAGACAGACAGACAAAGGGAGAGAGAGTAGAAGTAGAAAAGAATCCTTGGGAACCTTCGTATTTAGCAGACAAGATATAGTTGATAATGTAGTAAAGAAGCATGAGAAGATGTCAAGAAGGCAGGAGTTGAAACAGGGGAGAATAAGACAACCAATGAATGCTTGTTGAGTGACTGTCCCATAGAGTGAGCATTTAGGAAAGCCTTACTGTGTACTGGACACTGGGCTGGATGAGGGAATCACAAAGGCAGAAAATGAAAGAACAAGACCTTAACAATGTTGAGATCTGCACCCAAGCTAGCTGCTTGGTCTGTGTACTTTTCCCTCTCCACAATGGTTCTCTCCTCTTCTTTCTATCAACCCCAGAAAAGTCAGATGACCTTTCTCAGATTTCTCATGGAACTCTGCCTAACCTCTTCTTTTTTCAACCTCTTCTTTACGCTGCACATATCCCCCTGTATTACAGTAACTTGTTTGTATGCTTTCTATATCCTTCCCCTACTAGTTTGGAAGCACTTTGCTGACAAGGGCTATGTCATTTTTAAAAACTTAGAACATCAAAGCTTAGTGTATTAGGGATTCTTAACCTTTTTGTGTCTCATGGTCCCCTGGACCATCTAGGGGAGCTTCCAGACCCCTTCTCAGAATACTGCTTTAAAATAATTGAAGGAAATGATACATTTCAGTTTGATGTTACAGAAAATGAAGTATTAAGCTTTTCCCATTTAATTTTAGGTTCCCACCTGAATTCTATCTATGAACCACAGATTAAGATCTCCTGATCTAATGCATTGCATATGAGGGAAAAGAACTGTTGGGAGCTAGACTTGGCTGTTATTTCCCCCAACCTGTTCCCTGATCTCATAAATCTCAGGTAGGTAACTGAGAGTGAGTATGAAATGATGACAGATACTTGGATTTTTAAACAATAAACATTTTGATTTTTGGTTTAAATTCCAAATTTTATCCTTCCTTCCTTCCCTCCCCTCCCCCCTTCTCTGAGGTGGTCAGCAACCAGATGTGTGTTAAATAGTGCAATTATGTGAAACATTTCCATAATAGTCATTTTGTACAAGAAAAGTTGAATAAAAGAAAAAGATGAAAGAAAGGGGAAAATAGCATGCTTCTTTCTGTGTTCAATCAATATCAGTTCTTTCTCTGGAGGTGAATAGTCTGCTTCCTCATTAGTCCTTTGGCTTTGTCTTGGATCATTGTACTGCTGAGAATAGTTAAGATACTTGGATTTTTAGACCTAATTGAAGTATGGGTTGAATGGGCCATGGGATTGTGGTTTTCTGAAAAGCTAGACTTGTATTTGTGAGGAGAGAAGATGGCAGAATTAAACAAAGGAGAAATATCTATGAGGGTCTTTGGTTGATTATTTTTTGTTGCAATAGCTGGGGTAGGGGAGAGTAAGGGTCTGAATAGACAAAGAAACTCCATGGTTCCCCGCCCCCCCCCACCTCCCCACTCCCCATCCACCCCTGACTTGGAGGAAGAGTGTTGCTAGGGAACATTAATGCAGGTTTTGAGGCCCCAGCCAATGAGAAGCCAGGAATGATCTGCAGACACCTTGGACCATAGAGTGTTCAAGTGGCTTATTATACAGACCAGCAGAGAAGGGATGTATTGTTAACCCTATGGGTTCTGAGATCGTTTTAGTTTTTAATGTTTATCAAGTTAAACCTGCAAGCCAATATTGATGGAAACTGCTATGTCTCTGCCCTTTGCTAGCCCCTGGAGATGCAAATATGTCCAGGTACATACCTGTTTACATATATAAGTATATACAATATACTACTGTATATAGATGCTTATAGAATACTGAGATACAGATATCGTATATAGATGCTTATGGAACAGAGATGAAGGGAGTGTACCGGCAGAAGGGGACCTTGACAACAACCCAAACTGGCTTTGAGATTGGCTCCCCATCCATTCCTACGCTGTAGAGAAAGGGAGAAAAAAATACAAGGGGGTCAAATACCAGGGAGATACTGAAGGAAGCCATTAGCAGGCTTTGGCTGAACAAATGAAGACTTCATGTAGGAGTCATGTTTGGGTTCAGTCTTGAAGGCAAAGGAGGGTTGTATAAGGCAGAGTTGGGGAAGGATTGCATTCTAGGTATGGGGAACTTCTAGTATAGGTTCAGGGAGTTAGGGAGTGAAGGTTTGTTTGTTAGGACCAGAGAGAAGGTGACTTTGTATTGTGGAGTTCAAGATCGAGAGTTATGTCCAATGAAGCGGGGAAGATAGGTTGGGAAGAGGTTGTAGAGGGTTGTAATACCTAGCAGGAGAAGTTTGTACTTGGTCCCCGAAGCCATAGGGAGCTACTGGACCTCATTGAGTAGGAGAGTGACCAGGTCAGATCTGAGCTTAAGCAAAGTACTTTGGCAGCTACAGGGTAGAAGTTGGACTGGATGGAAAAGACTGGAGGCAGGGTCTCCAATGAGGAGGACACTTCAAGTATCTAAGTGAGAGGTGATTGGGACAGGATCTAAGGTGAAGGCTGTGGAAGGAGAGAGCAGGGGTCAGATGCAAGAGATATGGTGGAGAGATGGATGACCAGATGGGGAATTGATTGGACATGTGGTGTTAGAGTGTGTGAGGAACTGAAGAAAATACCCATGTCATGAAATTGGGAGACTGGAAGAATGGTGGTGCTTTCAACAGGAATAGAGGAATTTAGGAGACTGATGCGGTGAGAGGGAAAGATACTATAGGAGTTCTATTTTGGACTTCATAGTATTGAGGAAATTCCAAGTTGGTAGGAATCCAGCCGTCATTGAGTACAGTTCATATCCTAAAGGAACCCCCTCCCCCATAACATGAGTAATAAGTGATCCTCCACCCTCTGCTGGAAGCTCTCCAAGTGGTGCCTCCTCCCCTGCTGTCCTCCCTGGGCAGCCCTTCCCCTTGGGCACTCTCTGGGCAGTTCTTCTTGGTAGCAAGCTAGGCAGTTTTTGCTGACACTGAGCCTCGTTGAGCATCATTCCAACCTCCCCCATCCTTCTGGTTCTGCCTTCTGGGGCCAAAGAGAAAAGATCTCATACTTTTGGCTGGGGCATCCCTGTCTACAATTGAAGGTGGCTCTCATGTCTCCCCTGCTGCTTCCCTACTCTAGGCTAAACATTTTCACCTCCTTCAGTTGATCCTCATGTGTAATGAACTCATGACTCTTCACTATCCTGGCTGCTCAACCCTGGACACTCTCCAGCTTATCAGTGTCCTTGGTAAAGCTTGATGGCCAGAGCTGAACATAATTCTCAGGAGATGTTATGAGAAGGGCAGAGAAAAGTGGGACTTTCCTTCACCTCCCTGTTGATGGAAGCTGTGTCCCTGTTAATACAGGACAAGGTCTACTGGTTCCCACCACACTGCTCACTCTTATTGGGCTCCCAGTGCACTAAACCCCCCAGGTAATTTTAGAAAACAACCATTCATATCCTTTGACCATTTCTTAATTGTGCAATGACTTGTATTCTTAGAAATTTGATTTACTTCCCTATATATTTTGGAAATGAGACCTTTATCAGAAGTATTGGCCAAAAAAAATGTTTCCCAGCTTTCTTCATCCCTTCTAGTTTTGGATACATTGCTTCTGTTTGTACAAAACCTTTTTAATTGAATGTAATCAAAACCATCCATTTTGCATTTCATAATAACCTCTATCTCTTATTTGGCCATAAACTGTTCTCCTTTCCAATGATCTGAAAGGTATACTATTCCTTCCTCTCCTAATTTATCTATGGTATCACCTCTTATGTCTAAATCATGGACCCATTTTGACCTTATTTTAGTATAAGGTGTAAGATCTTGGTCTATGCCTAATTTCTGCCATACTGTTTTCCATTTTTCCCAGCAGTTTTTGTCAAATACTGAGTTCCTATCCCAGTAGCTGGAGTCTTTGGATTTATCAAACAGTACCTTACTCTGTCATTTACTACCGTGTCTCCTGTGCCTAGCCTATTCCATTGATCCTCCACTCTATTTTTTAGCCAGTACCAGATAGTTTTGATGACTGCCGCTTTATAGTAAAGCTCCAATTAAGAAATGGTCAAAGGATATCAACAGGCAGTTTTCTGATGAAGAAATCAAAGCTATCTATTCCCATATGAAAAAATGTTCTAAATCACTTTTGATTAGAGAGATGCAAATTAAAACAACTCTGAGGTACTACCAGACACATATCAGATTGGCTAATATGACAAAAAAGGAAAATAGTAAATGTTGGAGAAGCTGTGGGAAAATTGGAACGCTAATGCATTGTTGGTGGAGCTATGAACTGATCCAACCATTCTGGAGAGCAATCTGGAATTATGCCCAAAGAGCTATAAAGCTGGGCATACCCTTTGACCCAGCAATACCACTTTTGGGTTGTTTTCCCAAAGAGATCATAAAAAAGGGAAAAGGACCCACATGTACAAAAATATTTATAGATGCTCTATTTGTGGTGGCAAGGAATTGGAAATTGAGGGGTTGTCCATCAATTGGGGAATGGCTGAACATGTTGTGGTATATGAATGTAATGGAATTCTATTGTGCTGTAAGAAATGATGAGCAGGAGGAGTTCAGAGAAACCTGGAAGGACTTGCATGAACTGATGATGAGTGAGATGAGAAGAACCAGAAGAACATTGTACACAGTATCAACAACATTGTGTGTTGAACAACTGTGATGGACTAGATTCTTCTCACCAATGCAGTGGTACAGGAGAGTTCCAGGGGACTCACGATGGAAGGGGATCCCTAAATCCAGAAAAAAAACAACTGTGGAGTATAGATGCTGATTGAACCATACTATTTCTTTTGGTTTTGGTGCTATTGTTTTTCTGTTTTGAGGTTTTTCCTTATTGCTCTGATTCTTCTCTTATAACATGACTAATGCAGAAATATGTTTAATGTTTTTATATATATATGTACATACATACATACATAAATATATACATATACATACATACATACACACACACGCACATATATATATATATATTATATATATAACCTATATCTGATTACCTGCTGTCTAGAGGAGAGGGGAGGGAGGGGAGGGAGGGAGAAAAATTTGAAACTGTAAATCTTATATAAACAAATGTTAAAAACTATCTTTACATGTAACTGGAAAAAATAGAATACTTTTATCAAAAAAAATAAAGGTGGGGTAGCTAGGTGGCGCAGTGGATAGAGCACCGGCCCTGGAGTCAGGAGTACCTGGGTTCAAATCCGGCCTCAGACACTTAACACTTACTAGCTGTGTGACCCTGGGCAAGTCACTTAACACCAATTGCCTCACTAAAAACAAACAAACAAACAAAAAAATAAAGGTGGCATATATTTTCCAGGTCATGTGAGCAAAAAAAAAGAAACAAAACAACTGTTGACCCATCCCTCCCTCAACTTATATTTGTGAGAATGATATTTTCTGTTCTTAATTAGAAGAGTTAACATCAATCCCTACTGAATGTCATCTTATTGATTTTGAATGTCTCTTGAATGGAGCAATTTGAAATATTGAAGTAGACAATTGGTGTGGTGGGCCTGAATCTCAGGAGAGAGACTGGGTCCAGAGATAAAGATCTGGGAGTGACATGGAGAGGGATGATAGCTAAACTCAGGGAGCTGGTGAGGTCAGAGTGAGGGAGGAGAGAGACAGTGTCAGAGAGAGAGACAAAGAGAGAGAGGGAGAGAGAGGGAGAGAGAGAGAGAGAGCGAGCGAGAGAGAAAGAGAGAGACAGACAAACAGAGAGAGAGAGACAGAGAGAGAGACAGAGAGGGAGAGACAGAGAGAGAGAAGGAGAGGGAGAGATGAAGAAGAAAAGCCAAAGGAGCACTCACATTTGGAGGGCATGATATCATTCATGATGTAGCCAAGCAGCCTGAGAAGGGGTCAGCCAGGCAGAAAGGGAAGCAGGGGAGAACAGGATCACCAAGGGCCAGAGACAGTCTGAAGGAGGCAGGGGTGCTCAGAAGGTCAAATGCAGTGGAGAGGGCAAGAAGAACTGAGGGAACTGAGCAAAAACTATTGGAGTTGTCCATTATAAGATAACTGATAGCTTTAGGATAGAAGAGTCTTAACAGAGTTGAGGCTGTAAACTGGATTACAAAAGTTTAAGGACCAAGTCAGAAGATGGGATTCAGAGATATAGCAGACATTCTTTCTTTTCTAGAGGTGTCACTGGGGAAATGGAGGAGAGGTAGAGGAGGTTTGCCTGAGGGGGTCTTAGAGTCTAGTGAAGGTTCTTAAAGATGGAGGTGACTTGAGCATCTTTGAAGGCAGCATGGAAACATCAATATAAATCACATGGATGGAGAGAAAGGGTGTTATAGAGAGAGAAAGGGTGAGTCAGTGGCAATCTGTTGGACAAAGGAGAGGGCATGAGAGTAAAAGCACATGTAAACATGTTGGCCTGGGCAAGGAGGAAGACTGGCTGACCATTAGACATTGGAGTAAGGAAGCAGAGTAGAAGGAATGATGCCAAGGTGGGGGGTCTGAGATGAAAAGAAAGGCTGAGGAGGGAGCTCAGTGATTGGCTCCAGTTTTTTTTTTCTGAAGGTGCCAGGTTGTTAGCTCACAGAATGGGATGAGAGAAGGTTGTGTGATCAGGAGTGTGCTGGTAATTGTTTACAAACCAATTCTCCCTGAAATAAATGCATGAAAGGCACACTTTTAATCGCAATTGGCCTTAGTACCATTTTCTCTATGACTTTCCTAAGTCTGGTCAATCAAGAAAACAATAATTTGGGCCCTGATTGGTGGCACTTACTCATTCCCAAGGTGTGAGTGCTCCCACAGGACATCCAACCCTGGGCTTTAGTGAGCTGGTACAAGCTGTCCCCAGCATTGTCCTTTGGGTGAGAGTCAAGGCAAGAAGCCCAGGTTTGGAATCACTTCTCTGGGGAGGGAGTCAGGGAATGAACTAAATACATGAAGTGAACTTGTTCTTTCTTTGCATTTGATGAACAAGGTGCCTGTAAGAGAAGTTTTTGTCCACATGTCAGATGGTGTCAGGGAAGACTTTCCTAGATTATCTGGAGATATATTATATTCAGAGAAACGAGAAGTCCCCCAAGATAAACCCTGGTCTCCCTGTTATGGGGGATCCCCTGAGACCCACACTGAAGGTGGGGCCCACTCAGTAGGGGCCAAATGGCTTTTCTAGAGAAGGAAGTGACCAGAATCAGCCTCAGGGAGCCTGGAGGCTAAAGCAAGTTCTTCCTTTCTGAGACTTGGCCATCCTGGAAGTCACATGCTCTAGGAGGAGAAGAAGAGCTGGATTCTAGAAGTCAGTAGACCTTGGGCCCCTCCTTGTTCTTTCATTATTTGTGTGACCCTGGGCAAGTCACTGCAATGAGGAGAAGGAGAAGGGCTGAACTTTCCAGCAGAAATCTCTAGAAATGAGAAGGAGAGGCACCAAGTAAGTGAATTGCAGTCTAAGACCTAATGTGAGGAATGAAGGTCTTGATACATCAGAAACAATGTTTTGAGCTTCTACTTTTTGCCATGACTCTGGGTCTAGGTTAGGAAGGATATTGAATAGATCACTGACAACAAATTCAACCCCCATTCAGGAAGCTCCTCCTATACCCCTGGCACTGGGTGGAAGATGCAACAATTTCTGTCATTAAGAAGCCTGGAATCTTATTGGAATCATTAGCATTTTAGAATCAGAGGCAGTGCCACAGTCAATGGAGCACTGAATTTGGAGTCAGGAAGACATGAGTTCAAATGCTGTCTCAGATTCTTATGAGCTGTGTGATCTTGGACAAGTCACTTCACCTCTGTCTGCCTCAGTTTGATCATCTATAAAATGGGAATAATAAGAGCACATGCCTCCCAGGGTTTTGGTGAGAAAATATTTATAAAGTGCTTTGCAAACCTTAAGTTATGAGCTCTTATTCTTAATTGAGGGGAGACAAGACATTCCAGTGATAACAATAGAACCGTTGAAGGCTATGTAAATGCTAGGAAGGGAGAGACCACTGTGGGCAGGGGTCAGTTCATAGAGGAGCTGCAGCTTCAATTAGGTCTCCTGGGGAAGGAGCAGAGGAAAGGGAAGTTGTGGAAGTAGGCATATGTGTGATTACTATGTGGATTACTCAACAGCTGGATTCATTATCAGGCATTAGAAGAGTTGTTTTATAGTAATATAGGGGAGATATAGAAATAGAAAGTTCTGAATTATGGGATCATAGTCCATGGTGACCTAGATTTGAGCTGGCAGAAAACTTGGAGGTCAACCCATCCATTTCCATCCTTTTTTCAGATGGGGAAACTGAGCCTGAGAGAAGTTCAGTGAGTGGCCTTAGGCTAAACAGCTGCTTAAGTGGCTGAGGTGGGGTTTCAGAGTAGGTCTGGCTACCCCCTGGTCCAGTGCTCTAAGCACGGACCTGCCCACCTGCCTCTCCTTGGCCCCAGCTTCCTTATGGTTGAAATGAGGGTCTTGCACTAGGAAGGTACTCATGTCCCTTTATCAACTTTATAAAGAAAGGCATCTCTCTATCCCCACACCCTGCTGCCACTTTCGATGTTCCTGCTGAGGGCACCACCCTCATCCTCCCGGTCATTCAGGCCCCCACCTTCAGTGTCCCTGGGGTTCACCAGCTGGCTGTCACTGTGGACTTCTCACTCTTTCTCATCCCTCTCTATTCTACCTCCCACCAAGGCTTGTCCAGTTTACTTTGGTAACATGTTTCACCAAGGACCCCTTTCCCTACGCTGTCACCCCCAAAACCCAAGGCTCAAATCTTGATCCTTTAATGCCTTGGCTATTGAAGTGGTCTTCTAGTGGGGTCTGCCTACCTAAACGTGCCCCTCACTTGAGTCTGTCCTCTACTCAGTTAGCAAAAGAATCTTCTTTTTTTAAATTTCATTTTTGGGGATACCTTTTAAGTTCCAAAATGGATCCCTCCCACTCTCCCCACCCCTCTCCAGAAAAGGTCACCATTTCATATAGATGCCTATAGATATATTTGTTTATAAACATAGATATTCATACATATACAAGTATACACACACCTCTTTCTAAACCCATTCTATGGCTACTTCTGTTTATCACTTCTTTCTCTGGAGGTGGACCCCATCTTCCTTTTTGGCTCTTCTGTAATTGATTTCAGTGTTTCAGAAGAGCTAACTCTTTCACAGTTATTCTTCAAACACTATCGCTGTTCCTGTGTCCAATTTTCTCTCAGTTCAGCCAATTTCACTCTTGTTGATTGCATGCTGGTCTCTACATGTCTCTCTACAATCAATCTGCACATCATTATTAACAGCACAGTGGTATTCCATCCCAATCATATACCACAGGTTGTTCAGCCATTCTCCAATTGATGGACATCCCCTCAATTTCCACTTTTTGCCACCCAAAAGACAGCTGCTCAAGGGGATCTTCTTAAAGTAAAATTCTCACTGACTATGTCACCCCATGATCAAAAACTTCAGTGGCTTCCTATCACCTTCAGGGTCAAATAGGAAGTCCTCTTCTTGGCTTTCAAAGCCCTTTATCACCTTGCCTAGCTTCCCCTCCACACACACCGATTTCTAGTCTTCTTCCACTTTACACCCTAGTTCTCCCCAGGTGTCCTGTTATCCAGGGGCACTGGCCTTGCTGTTCCTCAAACGGGACACCTTGTCTCTCAGCTCTAGGCTTTCTCTCTGGCTGTCCCGCATGGCTACTGCAGTTCTCTGCATCCTCTTTTCTGCCTCTTGCCTTCTCTGCCTTCCTCCATGTTCCAGCTAGAATCTCACCTTCTCCAGGAAGGCTTTCCATGAGCTCCCTTAATAATTCTGGAGGGAAATCTTTCCCTCTGATGATAATTAACAAGTTAACCTCTCTCTCTCTCTCTCTCTCTCTCTCTCTCTCTCTCTCTCTCTCTCTCTCTCTCTCTCTCTCTCTCTCTCTCTGCTTCTGTGCTTCTGTGTCTGTCTCTCTCTCTATATATACATATAGTATAGAACTGTTTGCATATTTTCTCCCCCTTTAGACTGTGAGCTCCTTATGGGCAAGGGCTATTTTTGCTTTTCTTTGTATCCCCAGCACTTAGCACAGTGCTTGCTACATAGTAGGAACTCAAAAATGTTTATTGACTTGCTAATTGATGACTCTAAAAGACTTTGAACTTTCCTCAGTGGATTCCAATATCATGATGCCAGAGGACCCAAGGACGAAACAGAGAAACCCACCCCTCTGGCCAGAAGAAATGGACTCAGGAGGCAGAAGGAGACATGTTTTGGAAGGGGCAATGTAGGAATTTGTTTTGCTCATTTATGTATCTTTATGATGAAGATTTTTCTCTTGTTTTCTTTTTTAATTGCTTAATTGGGGCAAAGGAGAAATGGAGGTAGACTGATAATAGATGTGGCAAATACAAATAAATGCAAAACCCCCAAACTAGGGTCCTCTCCAAGCCCCAATGAGGAATGAGAGGAATAGCTCCTTTCCTGATTATGCATTAGGATTTAGGGGCTAATAATCCTGGACCAGGTATTAAAATAGATTTTTGGGGAAGAGTCTTTTAATGATAAACTTGTGCTCATCTCCGTTTAACTGTAATCAATAAATGAACAGGCATTTTTTAAGTATACCAGGGAGATTCTCTCCAGTCTCTCCTGTCTGTATCTTGTTTCTATATAGATGTTTCCTTGTTTTGTCTCCCATTAGACTGGGTGCTCCCTGAGAGAAGGAACTGTCCTTTGGTCCTTCTTTATATCCCTAGCAGTGCCTGGCACATAGTAGGCCCTTAATGATTGTTTGTTGGTTGAGTGACCCATAGTGTGAGCATTTAGGAAGGGCTTGGTGTGTACTAAGCCCTGGGCTGGAGGAGGGAATTACAAAGGAAGAAAAGAAAAGAGTAAGACCCTAAATATGTTGAGACCTCCACTAAATTTATCTATTGACTCTACCTGCTCTCTTTCCCTCTTGCTCTTGCTCTGTCTCTCTGTCTGTCACTGTTTCTTTCTCGTCCTGTGTCTTTCTGTCTCTCCCTCTCTATCTGTCTGTCTCTCTCTGTCTCCCTCTGTGTCTCTGTGTCTGTCTCTGTGTGTGGGTAATCTGCCCTCCCCATAATGGGTCCATCTTCTCTTCTTGCTCTGAACCCTAGAACAGTCAGGTGCACCTCTTCAGATTTCTCATGGTCTCTGCCTGGTTCTTTACACAGAACATATCCCCACTTTTCTCCCCACTAATTATTTGTGTACATGTTTTCCTACTTTCTCCCCATCATATTGAAAG
The DNA here is from genome assembly GCF_019393635.1 of Dromiciops gliroides. Taxonomy (NCBI): domain Eukaryota; kingdom Metazoa; phylum Chordata; class Mammalia; order Microbiotheria; family Microbiotheriidae; genus Dromiciops; species Dromiciops gliroides. Next base: position 745,762,943 of record NC_057861.1, read on the forward strand.
CACTTTCAGGGCAGTGACTATGTCTTGTTTCAACTTTGTCCCATCAGGCCTTAGCGTAGTACAGGGATTCTTAACATTAATGTCATCCTGGGCCCCTTGGCCATCTAGGGGATCCTCTGGATCCCTTCTCAGAAGAATTCTTCTAAAGAATTGGAAGAAATGCTACTTGTCAGTTTGAGGCTAGGGACAATAAAGATGTCATTTCTCTGAGCTTAGTTTATGGTCTCCCCTGTTGAAACTGATCCATGGAGCACAAGTTAAGATCCCCCCAAGTCACATCCATTGCATATGTGGGGCAAGATCCTTCAGTAGCCAGATTCATTGGTTTTCCCCCCACTCATTTCCTGACTCTATACATCTTCAGTATATACCTGGGATAGTGTGTTGAAGGATGAAAGATATGTGGAATTTTAGACCCAAGTGGGGGATTGTGTGGAAGGGGCATGAGAGGGTGTTGTTCTCCAAGGAGGGCTTTGAGAAGCCAGGCTTGTAGCCATGAGGAGAAGAAATGGCAGAACTTCAATACCAAGGAGACATGTCTATGAGTCTTTGTTTCATTCTATGCTGTGCTGGTTGGGGTAGAGGAGAAGGGCTTGGGAGAGACAATGGAGCTCCATGATTCCCCTCCCCACCCCCATATTCTCCTTCACCCTGACTTGGAGGGAGAATGTTGCTAGGAAACATTCATGCAGGTTTTCAGAATCTTCAGCCAATGAGAAGCCAGGAATGATCTGCAGACACCTTGCGCCAGAGAATGCTCAAGTGATTCATTATATAGACCAGCAGAGAAAGGCTATTTTTTGTTAACTCTATGGGTTCTGAGAAAGATTTTATTTTCCTTGGCTTTTCAAGGAAAACAAGCAAGCCTTTCTTGAACCTGCTTTAACCCTGCCCTATGTCATGTCCTGGAGGTACAAATACGTATACGTATCTGTGATATATATATATATATATATATATATATATATATATATATATATATATATATATATGCACATGTATGTATCTATATAGACAGAGGTATACATACTTATCTTTACACCTATGTGTGTGTGTATCCATATGTATATACACGGATACATATAAATGTATCAAAACCTAAACGAAAGGGGAATGGGCACATTCTCAACTTGGATTGTATTGCTATAGGGATCTCTGAGGTGAGGAACCTGTCTCTATGCATTCTGCATTTGGGGACCTTCTCAGCTAATCATTATCCTAGGGAGATGCTTCGAGGACAGAGGTGAAGGGAGTGTCTCAAGGGAACAGGGCCTTGATGCTGACCCACACTGGCTTTGAGATGGCTCCCCATCTGCTCCCAGGCTGTGGATAGAGACAAGAAGAGAGAAAATACAAGGGAGTCAAATACAAGGGAGGTAGGGAAGGATGCCATTAGCAGGGGGTAGGCTCAGGAAAGGAAGGCTTCATGATGAAATAGTGCTTGGGATGAGTCTTGAAGGAAAAGGAGACGTATGTGAACCAAGAGGTGACAAGGAATAACATTCTCGTCTTGGGAAAATGGTCCAGTGCAGGTTCAGGGAGACAGAAGAGGAAAGATTGTGAGGAGCAGAGAGAAGGTGTTTGTATTGCAGAGTTCAAGATATGGAACACTGTCCATTGAGGTGGGGAAGATAGTTTGGGTACAGGTTGTACAGAACATCCAAAGCTATCTGAAGTAATTTGTACTTCATTCTTGAGGGCATAGGAAGCCACTGGACATTACTGAGTAGGAGAGTGAGCAGGTCAGATCTTAGCTTAAGGAAATCTTTTTGGTATCTGCTGGGTTGAGAATGGACTGCATGGGAAAAGACCAGAGACAGGGACACCAATGAGGAGGCCACTTGCAGTATCTAAGTGAGAGGTGTTTGGGGCAGGATCTAAAGTGAATGCTGTGTGAGGGGAGAGCAGGGGTCAGATGCAAGAGACATGGTGGAGAGATGGATGGCCAGACTGGCGACATGTGGAGTGTTAGCTTGTGAGTTTCCTTGTGATGAAACTGTGAGAATGTAGGAATGGTGGTGCTTTCAACAGATAAAGGCAATTTGGGAGTCAGATAGGGTCAATGGGAAAGATTACATAGAAGTCATGTTTTGGACATGAGAGTATCAAAGAGTTTCAAGTTAGTAGGGATCCAGAACTTGAGGGCACTTCTTATCCTTAAGACATCCCCTCCATAGCATGAGGGATAGTTCAATTCTCCACCCTTTGTGGAAATCCTCCCTGGAGGTGCCTCCTCCCCTGCCCTCCTCTCTTGGCAGCTCATTCTCCTCGGGCACTTCCTGGACAGCTCCCATTGTTAGGACCTTGGGCAGTTTTACTGATATTGAGCCTTGTTGAGCCTATTTCCAACCTCCCCATCACATCTTTCTCGTTCTGTCTTCTGAGGACAAACAGAACAGATCTAAATAATCCTTACCTCTGGGATATCCTTGTCTACACTTGAAGGTGGCTCTCATGTCCCCCCTGGGACTTCCTTGGTCCAGGCTAAGCATCCCAAGCTCCTTCTGTCAAGCCTCATGTGTCATGTACTGATGACATTCACCTTCCTGGCTGCTGTTCTCTGGACACTCCCAAGTTCGTCATTATCCCTAGGAAACCTTGATGGCCAGAGCTGAACATATTCCTCAAGATGAGCTATGAGAAAGCAGAGAAAAGTGGGTCTTTCCTCACCTCCCTGTTCATGGAATCTGTGCTTCTATTCATGCAGGACAAGATTCAATAAGGTCTATTGGCTGCCACCACACTGTTCTGCCCCATTGGCCTCCCAGTGCACTAAAACCCTACAAGTTTTGCAGAAAAACTCTTGATCCATCCCTCCCTTATCTTTTACTTATAAAGTTAAATCTTTTTTGCAACCAACTAAAATCTTATTGATTTTGAGATGTCTCTGGGACACTGCAATTTGAAATATCTAAATAGGCAGCTACTGTGGTGGGCCTGAAGCTCCCATGCAGTTGGTGAAGTGAGAGAGAGAGAGATGGGGAGAGAGAGAGAGAGAAAGAGAGGGAGAGGGAGAGGGAGAGGGAGAGGAAGGGACAGAGTCATAGAGAACCAGAGAGAAAGACATAGAAAGAAAGGGAGAGGAGGAAGATAGAAAACAACTAGAAAGTATGAGGAAGAGAGAGATACAGAGACAAGTAGAGACAGAGAGGTAGAGACAGAGCAAGACCCAGAACTACAGAGATACACGCAGAGAGACAGAGAGACAAATAGAGAAAGAGAGGGATAAAGACAGAGACAGAGTAAGAGAGAAAGAGAGAGAGACAGAAAAAGGGAGAGAGAGTAGAAGAGAATCCTTGGGAACATTCATATTTAGCAGAAAAGATATAGTTCATAATGTAGTAAAGAGGCCTGAGAAGAGGTCAAGAAGGCAGGAGTAGAAACAGGGGAGAATAAGACAACCAATATATGCTTGTTGAGTGACTGTCCCATAGAGTGAGCATTTAGGAAAGCCTTACTGTGTACTGGACACTGGGTTGGGTTAGGGAATCACAAAGGCAGAAAATGAAAGAAGAAGGCCTTAACAATGTTGAGATCTCCACCCAAGCTAGCTGCTTGGTCTGTGCACTTTGCCCTCTCCACAATGGTTCTCCCCTCTTCTTGCTATCAACCCCAGAAAAGTCAGATGACCTTTCTCAGATTTCTCATGGAACTCTGCCTAACCTCTTCTTTTTTCAACCTCTTCTTTACACTGCACATATCCCCCTGTATTACAGTAACTTGTTTGTATGCTTTCTATATCCTTCCCCTACTAGATTGGAAGCACTTTGCTGACAAGGGCTATGTCATTTTAAAAACTTTGAACATCAAAGCTTAGTGTATTAGGGATTCTTAACCTTTTTGTGTCTCATGGTCCTCTGGACCATCTAGGGGAGCTTCCAGACCCCCTTCTCAGAATAATGCTTTAAAATAATTGAAGGAAATGATACATTTCAGTTTGATGTTACAGAAAATGAAGCATTAATCTTTTCCCATTTAATTTTACGTTCCCACCTGAATTCTATCTATGAACCACAGATTAAGATCTCCTGGTCTAATGCATTGCATATGAGGGAAAAGAACTGTTGGGAGCTAGACTTGGTTGATATTTCCCCCCACCTGTTCCCTGATCTCATAAATCTCAGATAGGTAACTGAGAGTGAGTATGAAATGATGACAGATACTTGGATTTTTAAACAATAAACATTTTAATTTTTGGTTTAAATTCCAAATTTTATCCTTTCTTCCTTCCCTCCCCTCCCCCCTTCTCTGAGGTGGTCAGCAACCAGATGTGTGTTAAATAGTGCAATTATGTGAAACATTTCCATAATAGTCATTTTGTACAAGAAAAGTTGAATAAAAGAAAAAGATGAAAGAAAGGGAAAAATAGCATGCTTCTTTCTGTGTTCAATCAATATCAGTTCTTTCTCTGGAGGTGAATAGTCTGCTTCCTCATTAGTCCTTTGGCTTTGTCTTGGATCATTGTACTGCTGAGAATAGTTAAGATACTTGGATTTTTAGACCTAATTGAAGTATGGGTTGAATGGGGCATGGGATTGTGGTTTTCTGAAAAGCTAGACTTGTATTTGTGAGGAGAGAAGATGGCAGAATTAAACAAAGGAGAAATATCTATGAGGGTCTTTGGTTGATTATTTTTTGTTGCAATAGCTGGGGTAGGGGAGAGTAAGGGTCTGAATAGACAAAGAAGCTCCATGGTTCCCCCCTCCCCCTCCCCATCCACCCCTGACTTGGAGGAAGAGTGTTGCTAGGGAACATTAATGCAGGTTTTGAGGCCCCAGCCAATGAGAAGCCAGGAATGATCTGCAGACACCTTGCGCCATAGAGTGTTCAAGTGGCTTATTATACAGACCAGCAGAGAAAGGATGTATTGTTAACCCTATGGGTTCTGAGATCGTTTTAGTTTTTAATGTTTATCAAGTTGAACCTGCAAGCCAATATTGATGGAAACTGCTATGTCTCTGCCCTTTGCTAGCCCCTGGACATGCAAATATGTCCAGGTACATACCTGTATATATATATATATATATATATATATATATATATATATATATATATATATATATATATATATATAAGTATATACAATATACTACTGTATATAGATACTTATAGAATACTGAGATATAGATATTGTATATAGATGCTTATAGAACAGAGATGAAGTGACTGTCCCAGCAGAAGGGGACCCTCAGACCCACACTGGCTTTGAGATTGGCTCCCCATCCATTCCTAGCCTGTGGAGAAATGGAGAAAGAGAAAAAATACAAGGGAGTCAAATACCAGAGATATAGGGAAGGAAGCCATTAGCAGGCTTGGGCTGAGCAAATGAAGACTTCATGTAGGAGTCATGTTTGGGTTCAGTCTTGAAGGCCAAGGAGGGTTGTATAAGGTAGAGGTGAGGAGTGATTGCATTCTAGTTATGGGGATCCTTCAGTAAAGATTCACAGAGTTAGGGGGTGAAGGTTTGTTTGTGAGGAGTGAGAGAAGGTGAGTTTGTATTGTGGAGTTCAAGATGGAGAGTGATGTCCAATGAGGTGGGGAAGATAGGTTGGGAAGAGGTTGTAGAGGTTTGTAAAAGCTAGCAGAAGAAGTTTGTACATGGTCCCCAAAGCCATAGGGAGCTACTGGACCTCATTTAGTAGGAGAGTGACCAGGTCAGATATGAACTTAAGCAAAGTGCTCTGGTAGCTACAGGGTAGAAGGTGGCCTGGATGGAAAAGACTGGAGGCAGGGTCTCCAATGAGGAGGCCACTTCCAGTATCTAAATGAGAGGTGATTGTGGTAGGATCTAAGGTGAAGGCTGTGGAAGGAAAGAGCAGGGGTCAGATGCAAGAGATATGGTGGAGAGATGGATGGCCAGATGGGGAATCGATTGGACATGTGGTGTTAGAGTGTGTGAGGAACTGAAGGAAATACCCATGTCATGAAATTGGGAGACTGGAAGAATGGTAGTGCTTTCAACAGGAATAGAGGAATTTGGGAGACTAGTGGGGTGAGAGGGAAAGATACTATAGGAGTTCTATTTTGGACTTCATAGTATTGAGGAAATTCCGAGTTAGTAGGAATCCAGCAGCCATTGAGTACAGTTCCTATCCTAAAGTAATCCCCACTGTAACATGAGTAATAAGTGATCCTCCACCCTCTGCTGGAAGCTCTCCAAGTGGTGCCTCCTCCCCTGCTGTCCTCCCTGGGCAGCCCTTCCCCTTGGGCACTCTCTGGACAGTTCTTCTTGGCAGCAAGCTAGGCAGTTTTTACTGACACTGAGCCTTGTTGAGCATCATTCCAACCTCCCCCGTCCTTCTGGTTCTGCCTTCTGGGGCCAAAGAGAAGAGATCTCATACTTTTGGCTGGGGCATCCCTGTCTACAATTGAAGGTGGCTCTCATGTCTCCCCTGCTGCTTCCCTACTCTAGGCTAAACATTTTCACCTCCTTCAGTTGATCCTCATGTGTAATGAACTCATGACTCTTCACTATCCTGGCTGCTCAACCCTGGACACTCTCCAGCTTATCAGTGTCCTTGGTAAAGCTTGATGGCCAGAGCTGAACATAATTCTCAGGAGATGTTATGAGAAGGGCAGAGAAAAGTGGAACTTTCCTTCACCTCCCTGTTGATGGAAGCTGTGTCCCTGTTAATGCAGGACAAGGTCTATTGGTCCCCACCACACTGCTCACTCCTATTGGGCTCCCAGTGCACTAAAACATCCACATATTTTTTAGAAAACAACTGTTGACCCATGCCTCCCTCAACTTATATTTGTGAGAATGATATTTTCTGTTCCCAATTAGAAGAGTTAACATCAATCCCTACTGAATGTCATCTTATTGATTTTGAATGTCTCTTGAATGGAGCAATTTGAAATATTGAAGTAGACAATTGGTGTGGTGGGCCTGAATCTCAGGAGAGAGACTGGGTCCAGAGATAAAGATCTGGGCGTGACATGGAGAGGGATGATAGCTAAACTCAGGGAGCTGGTGAGGTCAGAGTGAGGGAGGAGAGAGACAGTGTCAGAGAGAGAGACAAAGAGAGAGAGGGAGAGAGAGGGAGAGAGAGAGAGAGAGCGAGTGAGAGAGAGAGAGAGACAGACAAACAGAGAGAGAGAGACAGAGAGAGAGACAGAGAGGGAGAGACAGAGAGAGAGAAGAAAGAGAGAAGGAGAGGGAGAGATGAAGAAGAAAAGCCAAAGGAGCACTCACATTTGGAGGGCATGATATCATTCATGATGTAGCCAAGCAGCCTGAGAAGGGGTCAGCCAGGCAGAAAGGGAAGCAGGGGAGAACAGGATCACCAAGGGCCAGAGACAGTCTGAAGGAGGCAGGGGTGCTCAGAAGGTCAAATGCAGTGGAGAGGGCAAGAAGAACTGAGGGAACTGAGCAAAAACTATTGGAGTTGTCCATTATAAGATAACTGATAGCTTTAGGATAGAAGAGTCTTAACAGAGTTGAGGCTGTAAACTGGATTACAAAAGTTTAAGGACCAAGTCAGAAGATGGGATTCAGAGATATAGCAGACATTCTTTCTTTTCTAGAGGTGTCACTGGGGAAATGGAGGAGAGGTAGAGGAGGTTTGCCTGAGGGGGTCTTAGAGTCTAGTGAAGGTTCTTAAAGATGGAGGTGACTTGAGCATCTTTGAAGGCAGCATGGAAACATCAATATAAATCACATGGATGGAGAGAAAGGGTGTTATAGAGAGAGAAAGGGTGAGTCAGTGGCAATCTGTTGGACAAAGGAGAGGGCATGAGAGTAAAAGCACATGTAAACATGTTGGCCTGGGCAAGGAGGAAGACTGGCTGACCATTAGACATTGGAGTAAGGAAGCAGAGTAGAAGGAATGATGCCAAGGTGGGGGGTCTGAGATGAAAAGAAAGGCTGAGGAGGGAGCTCAGTGATTGGCTCCAGTTTTTTTTTTCTGAAGGTGCCAGGTTGTTAGCTCACAGAATGGGATGAGAGAAGGTTGTGTGATCAGGAGTGTGCTGGTAATTGTTTACAAACCAATTCTCCCTGAAATAAATGCATGAAAGGCACACTTTTAATCGCAATTGGCCTTAGTACCATTTTCTCTATGACTTTCCTAAGTCTGGTCAATCAAGAAAACAATAATTTGGGCCCTGATTGGTGGCACTTACTCATTCCCAAGGTGTGAGTGCTCCCACAGGACATCCAACCCTGGGCTTTAGTGAGCTGGTACAAGCTGTCCCCAGCATTGTCCTTTGGGTGAGAGTCAAGGCAAGAAGCCCAGGTTTGGAATCACTTCTCTGGGGAGGGAGTCAGGGAATGAACTAAATACATGAAGTGAACTTGTTCTTTCTTTGCATTTGATGAACAAGGTGCCTGTAAGAGAAGTTTTTGTCCACATGTCAGATGGTGTCAGGGAAGACTTTCCTAGATTATCTGGAGATATATTATATTCAGAGAAATGAGAAGTCCCCCAAGATAAACCCTGGTCTCCCTGTTATGGGGGATCCCCTGAGACCCACACTGAAGGTGGGGCCCACTCAGTAGGGGCCAAATGGCTTTTCTAGAGAAGGAAGTGACCAGAATCAGCCTCAGGGAGCCTGGAGGCTAAAGCAAGTTCTTCCTTTCTGAGACTTGGCCATCCTGGAAGTCACATGCTCTAGGAGGAGAAGAAGAGCTGGATTCTAGAAGTCAGTAGACCTTGGGCCCCTCCTTGTTCTTTCACTATTTGTGTGACCCTGGGCAAGTCACTGCAATGAGGAGAAGGAGAAGGGCTGAACTTTCCAGCAGAAATCTCTAGAAATGAGAAGGAGAGGCACCAAGTAAGTGAATTGCAGTCTAAGACCTAATGTGAGGAATGAAGGTCTTGATACATCAGAAACAATGTTTTGAGCTTCTACTTTTTGCCATGACTCTGGGTCTAGGTTAGGAAGGATATTGAATAGATCACTGACAACAAATTCAACCCCCATTCAGGAAGCTCCTCCTATACCCCTGGCACTGGGTGGAAGATGCAACAATTTCTGTCATTAAGAAGCCTGGAATCTTATTGGAATCATTAGCATTTTAGAATCAGAGGCAGTGCCACAGTCAATGGAGCACTGAATTTGGAGTCAGGAAGACATGAGTTCAAATGCTGTCTCAGATTCTTATGAGCTGTGTGATCTTGGACAAGTCACTTCACCTCTGTCTGCCTCAGTTTGATCATCTATAAAATGGGAATAATAAGAGCACATGCCTCCCAGGGTTTTGGTGAGAAAATATTTATAAAGTGCTTTGCAAACCTTAAGTTATGAGCTCTTATTCTTAATTGAGGGGAGACAAGACATTCCAGTGATAACAATAGAACCGTTGAAGGCTATGTAAATGCTAGGAAGGGAGAGACCACTGTGGGCAGGGGTCAGTTCATAGAGGAGCTGCAGCTTCAATTAGGTCTCCTGGGGAAGGAGCAGAGGAAAGGGAAGTTGTGGAAGTAGGCATATGTGTGATTACTATGTGGATTACTCAACAGCTGGATTCATTATCAGGCATTAGAAGAGTTGTTTTATAGTAATATAGGGGAGATATAGAAATAGAAAGTTCTGAATTATGGGATCATAGTCCATGGTGACCTAGATTTGAGCTGGCAGAAAACTTGGAGGTCAACCCATCCATTTCCATCCTTTTTTCAGATGGGGAAACTGAGCCTGAGAGAAGTTCAGTGAGTGGCCTTAGGCTAAACAGCTGCTTAAGTGGCTGAGGTGGGGTTTCAGAGTAGGTCTGGCTACCCCCTGGTCCAGTGCTCTAAGCACGGACCTGCCCACCTGCCTCTCCTTGGCCTCAGCTTCCTTATGGTTGAAATGAGGGTCTTGCACTAGGAAGGTACTCATGTCCCTTTATCAACTTTATAAAGAAAGGCATCTCTCTATCCCCACACCCTGCTGCCACTTTCGATGTTCCTGCTGAGGGCACCACCCTCATCCTCCCGGTCATTCAGGCCCCCACCTTCAGTGTCCCTGGGGTTCACCAGCTGGCTGTCACTGTGGACTTCTCACTCTTTCTCATCCCTCTCTATTCTACCTCCCACCAAGGCTTGTCCAGTTTACTTTGGTAACATGTTTCACCAAGGACCCCTTTCCCTACGCTGTCACCCCCAAAACCCAAGGCTCAAATCTTGATCCTTTAATGCCTTGGCTATTGAAGTGGTCTTCTAGTGGGGTCTGCCTACCTAAACGTGCCCCTCACTTGAGTCTGTCCTCTACTCAGTTAGCAAAAGAATCTTCTTTTTTTAAATTTCATTTTTGGGGATACCTTTTAAGTTCCAAAATGGATCCCTCCCACTCTCCCCACCCCTCTCCAGAAAAGGTCACCATTTCATATAGATGCCTATAGATATATTTGTTTATAAACATAGATATTCATACATATACAAGTATACACACACCTCTTTCTAAACCCATTCTATGGCTACTTCTGTTTATCACTTCTTTCTCTGGAGGTGGACCCCATCTTCCTTTTTGGCTCTTCTGTAATTGATTTCAGTGTTTCAGAAGAGCTAACTCTTTCACAGTTATTCTTCAAACACTATCGCTGTTCCTGTGTCCAATTTTCTCTCAGTTCAGCCAATTTCACTCTTGTTGATTGCATGCTGGTCTCTACATGTCTCTCTACAATCAATCTGCACATCATTATTAACAGCACAGTGGTATTCCATCCCAATCATATACCACAGGTTGTTCAGCCATTCTCCAATTGATGGACATCCCCTCAATTTCCACTTTTTGCCACCCAAAAGACAGCTGCTCAAGGGGATCTTCTTAAAGTAAAATTCTCACTGACTATGTCACCCCATGATCAAAAACTTCAGTGGCTTCCTATCACCTTCAGGGTCAAATAGGAAGTCCTCTTCTTGGCTTTCAAAGCCCTTTATCACCTTGCCTAGCTTCCCCTCCACACACACCGATTTCTAGTCTTCTTCCACTTTACACCCTAGTTCTCCCCAGGTGTCCTGTTATCCAGGGGCACTGGCCTTGCTGTTCCTCAAACGGGACACCTTGTCTCTCAGCTCTAGGCTTTCTCTCTGGCTGTCCCGCATGGCTACTGCAGTTCTCTGCATCCTCTTTTCTGCCTCTTGCCTTCTCTGCCTTCCTCCATGTTCCAGCTAGAATCCCACCTTCTCCAGGAAGGCTTTCCATGAGCTCCCTTAATAATTCTGGAGGGAAATCTTTCCCTCTGATGATAATTAACAAGTTAACCTCTCTCTCTCTCTCTCTCTCTCTCTCTCTCTCTCTCTCTCTCTCTCTCTCTGCTTCTGTGCTTCTGTGTCTGTCTCTCTCTCTATATATACATATAGTATAGAACTGTTTGCATATTTTCTCCCCCTTTAGACTGTGAGCTCCTTATGGGCAAGGGCTATTTTTGCTTTTCTTTGTATCCCCAGCACTTAGCACAGTGCTTGCTACATAGTAGGAACTCAAAAATGTTTATTGACTTGCTAATTGATGACTCTAAAAGACTTTGAACTTTCCTCAGTGGATTCCAATACCACGATGCCAGAGGACCCAAGGACGAAACAGAGAAACCCACCCCTCTGGCCAGAAGAAATGGACTCAGGAGGCAGAAGGAGACATGTTTTGGAAGGGGCCAATGTGGGAATTTGTTTTGCTGATTTATGTAATCTTTATGGTGAAGATTTTTCTCTTGTTTTCTTTTTTAATTGTTTAATTGGGGCAAAGGTAGACTGATAATAGATGTGGCAAATACAAATAAATGCAAAACCCCCAAACTAGGGTCCTCTCCAAGCCCCAATGAGGAATGAGTGCAATAGCTCCTTTCCTGATTATGCATTAGGATTTAGGGGCTAATAACCCTGGACCAGGTATTAAAATAGATTTTGGGGAAGAGGCTTTTAATGATAAACTTGTGCTAATCTCCATTTAACAGTAATCAATAAATGAACAGGCATTTTTTAAGTACATCAGGGAGATTCTCTCCAGTCTCTCCTGTCTGTATCTTGTTTGTATATAGATGTTTCCTTGTTTTGTCTCCCATTAGACTGAGGGCTCCCTGAGAGAAGGACCTGTCCTTTGGTCCTTATCCCCTGCAGTGCTTGGCACATAGTAGGCCCTTAATGATTGTTTGTTGATTGAGTGACCCATAGTGTTAGCATTTAGGAAGGGCTTGGTGTGTACTAAGCTCTGGGCGGAGGGAATTACAAAGGAAGAAAAGGAAAGAGTAAGACCCTAAATATGTTGAGACCCCACTAAATTTAACTGTTGACTCTACCTGCTCTCTTTCTCTCTCATTCTTACTCTTTCTCTCTCTCTGTAACTGTTTCTTTCTCTCTCTGTCTGTCTCTGCCTCTCTGTCCCTCTCTTTTGGTCTCTCTCTCTCTCTCTGTCTCTGTGTGCGGGTGATCTGCCCTCCCCATAATGGTTCCATCCTCTCTTTTTGCTCTAAACCTCAGAACAGTCATGTGCTCCTCTTCAGATTTCTTATGGCCTCTGCCTGGACCTTTTCTTTACACAGAACATATCCCCAATTTTCTCCCCACTAGTTATTTGTGTACATGCTTTCCCTACTTACCCCCCATCATATTGAAAGCACTTTCAGGGCAGGGACTATGTCTTGTTTCAACTTTGTCCCATCAGGCCTTAGCCATAGAATGGGTTTAGAAAGAATCCTTAGGGATTCTTAACATTAATGTCATCCTGGGTCCCTTGGCCATCTAGGGGATCCTCTGGACCCCTTCTTAGAAGAATGCTTCTAAAGAATGGGAAGAAATGCTACTTGTCAGTTTGAGGCTAGGGACAATAAAGATGTCATTTCCCTGAGCTTAGTTTATGGTCTCCCCTGTTGAAATCTATCCATGGAGTACAAGTTAATATCCCTCCAAGTCACATCCATTGCATATGTGGGGCAAGCTCCTTCTGTAGCCAGATTCATTGGTTTTTCCCCCACTCATTTCCGGACTCTATACATTTTTAGTATATACTTGGGATAGCGTGTTGAAGGATGAAAGATATGTGGAATTTTAGAGCCAAGTGGGGGATTGGGTGGAAGGGGCATGAAAGGGTGTTGTTCTCCAAGGAGGGCTTTGAGAAGCCAGGCTTGTAGCCTGAGGAGAAGAAATGGCAGAACTTCAGTACCAAGGAGCCATGTCTATGAGTCTTTGTTTCATTCTATGCTGTGCTGGTTGGGGTAGGGGAGAAGGGCTTGGGAGAGACAATGGAGCTCCATGATTCCCCTCCCCACCCCCACATTTTCCTTCCCCCCTGACTTGGAGGGAGAATGTTGCTTGCAAACATTCATCAAGGTTTTCAGAATCTTCAGGCTATAAGAAGTCAGGAATGATCTGCAGACACCTTGTGCTAGAGAATGCTCAAGTGATTCATTATATAGACCAGCACTGTCCATGGAGGTGGGGAGATAGTTTGGGACCAGGTTGTATAGAGCATCCAAAGCTGACTGAAGTCATTTGTTCTTCATCTTAGAGGTCATAGGAAGCTACTGGACATCACTGAGTAGGACAGTGACCAGGTCAGATCTGAGCTTAAGGAAATCTTTTTGGTATCTGCTGGGTTGAGGATGGGCTGGATGGGAAAAGACCAGAGACAGGGACACCAATGAGGAGGCCACTTGCAGTATCTAAGTGAGAGGTGATTGGGGCAGGATCTAAAGTGAAGGTTGTGTGAGGAGAGAGCAGGGGTCAGATGCAAGCGACATGGTGGAGAGATGGATGGCCAGATTGGGGACGTGTGGAGTGAGAGAATGTGAGTTTCCTAGTGATGAAATTGTTTAGACTGTAGGAATGGTGGTCCTTTCAACAGATAAAGGCAATTTGGGAATCATATAGGGTTAATGGGAAAGATAACATAGAAGTCATGTTTTGGACCTGCTACTATCAGAGAATTTCAAGTTAGTAGGGATCCAGTACTAGAAGGCAATTTTTATCCTAAAGTAATCCCCTCTACAGCATGAGGGATAATTCAATCCTCCACCCTTTGTGGAAGCCCTCCCTGGATGTGCCTCCTATCCTGCCCTTCTCTCTTGGCAGCCCATTCTTCTTGGGCAATTCATGGACAGCTCTCATTGTTAGGAAGTTGGGTAGTCTTTACTGATATTGGGCCTTGTTGAGCCTATTTCCAACCTCCCCATCACATCTTCCTGGTTCTGTCTTCTGCGGACAAACAGAACAGATCTAACTAATCCTTACCCCTGGGGTATCCCTGTCTACACTTGATGGTGACTCTCATGTTCCCCCTGGGACTTCCTTGGTCCAGGCTAAGCATCCCAAGCTCCTTCTGTCAAGAATCATGTGTCACGTACTGATGACATTCACCTTCCTGGCTGCTGTTCTCTGGACACTCCCCAATTCGTCATTATCCCTAGGAAACCTTGATGGCCAGAGCTGAACATATTCCTCAAGATGAGCTATGAGAAGGCAGAGAAAAGTGGGTCTTTCCTCACCTCCCTGTTCATGGAATCTGTGCTTCTATTCATGCAAGACAAGATTCAATAAGGTCTATTGGCTGCCACCACACTGTCCTGCCCCATTGGCCTCCCAGTGCACTAAAACCCTACTAGTTTTGCAGAAAAACTCTTGATTCATCCCTCCCTTATCTTCTACTTATAAAGCTAAATCTTTTTACAACCAATTAAAATCTTATTGATTTTGAGATGTCTCTGGGACATTGTAATTTTTTTTGTTTTTTTGTTTTTGTTTTTGTTTTGCAGGGCAATTGGGGTTAAGTGACTTGCCCAGGGTCACACAGCTAGTAAGTGTTAAGTGTCTGAGGCTGGATTTGAACTCAGGTACTTCTGAATCCAGGGCCAGTGCTCTATCCACTGCGCCATCTAGCTGCCCCGGGACATTGTAATTTGAAATATAGAAATAGGCAGCTACTGTGGTGGGCCTGAAGCTCCAGAGAAAGTGGGGCTGGAGATAAAGATCTGGGAGTCCTGTGCAGGGAGATGGTCATTATTCCCAGGCAGTTGGTGAAGTCAGAGAGAGAGGAGGAGGAAGGGACAGAGTCATAGAGAACCAGAGAGAAAGACATAGAAAGAAAAGGAGAGGAGGAAGGTAGAAAGCAAAGAGAGTAATAGAAATAGAAATTAGGAGGAAGGGAAAGATGGAAGAGGGATACAGAGACAAGTAGAGACATAGAGATAGAGACAGAGCAAGACCCACAGCTACAGAAATACACACAGAGAGATAAATAGAGAAAGAGAGGGATAGACAAAGACAGAGACAGAGCAAGACAAAGACAGAGTAAGAGAGAAAGAGACAGACAGACAGACAAAAGGAGAGAGAGAAGAAGTAGAAGACAATCCTTGGGAACCTTCGTATTTAGAAGACAAGATGTAGTTGAAAATGTAGTAAAGAAGCCTGAGAAGAGGTCAAGAAGGCAGGAGGAGAAACAGGGAAGAATAAGACAACCAATGAATGCTTGTTGAGTGACTGACCCATAGAGTGAGCATTTAGGAAAGCCTTACTGTGTACTGGACACTGGGCTGGGTTAGGGAATCACAAAGGCAGAAAATGAAAGAACAAGACCTTAACAATGTTGAGATCTCCACTCAAGCTAGCTGCTTGGTCTGTGTACTTTTCCCTCTCCATGATGGTTCTCTCCTTTCTCAGATTTCTCATGGAACTCTGCCTAACCTCTTCTTTTTTTTCAACCTCTTCTTTACACTGCACATATCCCCCTGTATTACAGTAACTTGTTTGTATGCTTTCTATATCCTTCCCCTACTAGATTGGAAGCACTTTGCTGACAAGGGCTATGTCATTTTAAAAACTTTGAACATCAAAGCTTAGTGTATTAGGGATTCTTAACCTTTTTGTGTCTCATGGTCCCCTGGACCATCTAGGGGAGCTTCCAGACCCCCTTCTCAGAATAATGCTTTACAATAATTGAAGGAAATGATGCATTTCAGTTTGATGTTACAGAAAATGAAGCATTAATCTTTTCCCATTTAATTTTACATTCCCACCTGAATTCTATCTATGAACCACAGATTAAGATCTCCTGGTCTAATGCATTGCATATGAGGGAAAAGAACTGTTGGGAGCTAGACTTGGTTGTTATTTCCCCCCACCTGTTCCCTGATCTCATAAATCTCAGGTAGGTAACTGAGATTGAGTATGGAATGATGACAGATACTTGGATTTTTAAAACAATAAACATTTTAATTTTTGGTTTAAATTCCAAATTTTATCCCTCCTTCCTTCCCTCCCTTCCCCCCTCTCTGAGGTGGTCAGCAACCAGATGTGTGTTAAATAGTGCAGTTGTATAAAACATTTCCATAGTAGTTATTTTGTACAAGAAATGTTGAATGAAGGGAAAAAAATGAAATAAAGGGGAAAATAGCATGCTTCTTTCTGTGTTCAATCAATATCAGTTCTTTCTCTGGAGGTGAATAGTCTGCTTCCTCATTAGTCCTTTGGCTTTGTCTTGGATCATTGTACTGCTGAGAATAGTTAAGATACTTGGATTTTTAGACCTAATTCAAGTATGGGTTGAATGGGGCATGGGATTGTGGTTTTCTGAAAAGCTAGACTTGTATTTGTGAGGAGAGAAGATGGCAGAATTAAACAAAGGAGAAATATCTATGAGGGTCTTTGGTTGATTATTTTTTGTTGCAATAGCTGGGGTAGGGGAGAGTAAGGGTCTGAATAGACAAAGAAGCTCCATGGTTCCCCCCTCCCCCTCCCCATCCACCCCTGACTTGGAGGAAGAGTGTTGCTAGGGAACATTAATGCAGGTTTTGAGGCCCCAGCCAATGAGAATCCAGGAATGATCTGCAGACACCTTGCACCATAGAGTGTTCAAGTGGCTTATTATACAGACCAGCAGAGAAGGGATGTATTGTTAACCCTATGGGTTCTGAGATCGTTTTAGTTTTTAATGTTTATTAAGTTGAACCTGCAAGCCAATATTGATGGAAACTTCTATGTCTCTGCCCTTTGCTAGCCCCTGGACATGCAAATATGTCCAGGTACATACCTGTCTCTCTCTCTCTATATATATACATACACACATATACTACTGTATATAGATACTTATAGAATACTGAGATATAGATATTGTATATAGATTCTTATAGAACAGTGATGAAGGGACTGTCCCAGTAGAAGCAGACCTTGACACCAACCCAAACTGGCTTTGAGATTGGCTCCCCATCCATTCCTAGGCTGTTGAGAAGGGGAGAAAGAGAAAAAATACAAGGGGGTCAAATACCAGGGAGATAACTGAAGGAAGCCATTAGCAGGCTTTGGCTAAACAAATGAAGCCTTCATGTAGGATTCATGTTTGGGTTCAGTCTTGAAGGCAAAGGAGGGTTGTATAAGGCAGAGGTGGGGAAGGACTGCATTCTAGGTTTGGGGAATGTCCAGTAGAGATTCACAGTGTTAGGGGGTGAAGGTTTGTTAGGAGCAGAGAGAAGGCGAGTTTGTATTGTGGAGTTCAAGATGTAGAGTGATGTCCAATGAAGTGGGAATATAGGTTGGGAAGAGGTTGTAGAGGGTCGTAAAAGCTAGCAGAAGAAGTTTGTACTTGGTCCCCGAAGCCATAGGGAGCTACTGGACCTCATTTAGTAGGAGAGTGACCAGGTCAGATATGAACTTAAGCAAAGTACTCTGGCAGCTACAGGGTAGAAGTTGGACTGGATGGAAAAGACTGGAGGCAGGGTCTCCAATGAGGAGGCAGGGTCTCCAATGAGGAGGCTGTGTCTCCAATGAGGAGGCCACTTCCATTATCTAAGTGAGAGGTGATTGGGGAAGGATCTAAGGTGAAGGCTGTGGAAGGAGAGAGCAGGGGTCAGATGCAAGAGATATGGTGGAGAGATGGATGGCCAGATGGGGAATCGATTGTTCATGTAGTGTTAGAGTATGTGAGGAACTGAGTACAATACCCATGTCATGAAATTGGGAGGCTGTGGTCTTCTAGTGGGGTCTGCCTAACTAAACTTGCCCCTCACTTGTGTCTGTCCTCTACTCACTTGGCAAAGGAATTTTCTTTTTTTAAAATTTCATTTTTGGGGATATATTTTAATTTCCAAACTGTATCCCTCCTACTCTTCCCACCCTTCTCTAGAAAAGGTCACCATTTCATATAGATGTATACAAATATGTTTATTTATAAACATAGATATTTATACATATATTCATACACACACACATATATAAGTATATGTGCCTTCTCTGACTTCCTCCACGTCCCAGATAGAATCCCACCTTCTCCAGGGAGGCTTTCCATGATCTCTCTTAATAATTCGGGAGGGAAATCCTTCCCTCTGATGATAATTAACAAGTTAACCCCCCCCCTCTCTTTCTCTCTGTCTCTCTCTATCTCTATCTCTCTCTGTGTCTCTGTCTGTCTCTCTATATATACATATAGTATGGAACTGTTTGCATATTTTCTCCCCCATTAGAGTATGAGCTCCTTATGGGCAAGGAATATTTTTGCCTTTCTTTGTATCCCCAGCACTTAGCACAGTGCTTGGTATATAGTAGGAACTCAAAAATGTTAATGACTTGCTAACTGATGACTCTGAAAGACTTTGAACTTTACTCAGTGGATTCCAAGACCCTGATGCCAGAGGACCCAAGGACGAAGCAGAGAAACCCACCCCTCTGGCCAGAAGAAATGGACTCAGGAGGCAGAAGGAGACATGTTTTGGAAGGGGCCAATGTGGGAATTTGTTTTGCTGATTTATGTATCTTTATGGTGAAGATTCTTCTCTTGTTTTCTTTTTTAATTGCTTAATTGGGGCAAAGGAGAAATAGAGGTAGACTGATAATAGATGTGGCAAATACAAATAAATGCAAAACCCCCCAAACTAGTGTCCTCTCCAAGCCACAATGAGGAATGAGAGGAATAGCTCCTTTCCTGATTATGCATTAGGATTTAGGGGCTAATAACCCTGGAAACAAGTATTAAAATAGATTTTTGGGGAAGAGGCTTTTAATGATAAACTTGTGCTAATCTCCATTTAACTGTAATCAGTAAATGAACAGGCATTTTTTTAAGTACACCAGGGAGATTCTCTCCAGTCTCTCCTGTCTGTATCTTGTTTCTATATAGATGTTTTCTTGTTTTCTTTCCCATTTGACTGGGTGCTCCCTGAGAGAAGGAACTGTCCTTTGGTCCTTCTTTATATCCCCAGCAGTGCCTGGCACATAGTAGGCCCTTAATGAATGTTTGTTGATTGAGTGACCCATAGAGTGAGCATTTAGGAAGGGCTTGGTGTGTACTAAGCTCTGGGCGGAGGGAATTACAAAGGAAGAAAAGGAAAGAGTAAGACCCTAAATATGTTGAGACCTCCACTAAATTTAACTCTTGACTCTACCTACTCTTTCTCTCTCTTGCTCTTGCTCTGTCTCTGTTTCTTTCTCTGTCTGTGTCTGTCTGTCTCTGCCTCTCTGTCTGTCCCTCTGTTTCTGTCTCTCTGTCTCTGTCTCTGTGTGTGGGTGATCTGCCCTCCCCAAAATGGTTCCTTCTTCTCTTTTTGCTCTGAACTCTAGAACAGTCAGGTGCTTCAGATTTCTCATGGCCTCTGCCTGGACCTTTTCTTTATTCAGAACACATCCCCACTTTTCTCCCCACTAATTATTTGTGTACATGTTTTCCTACTTTCTCCCCATCATATTGAAAGCACTTTCAGGGCAGTGACTATGTCTTGTTTCAACTTTGTCCCATCAGGCCTTAGCGTAGTACAGGGATTCTTAACATTAATGTCATCCTGGGCCCCTTGGCCATCTAGGGGATCCTCTGGACTCCTTCTCAGAAGAATTCTTCTAAAGAATTGGAAGAAATGCTACTTGTCAGTTTGAGGCTAGGGACAATAAAGATGTAATTTCTCTGAGCTTAGTTTATGGTCTCCCCTGTTGAAACTGATCTATGGAGCACAAGTTCAGATCCCTCCAAGTCACATCCATTGCATATGTGGGGCAAGATCCTTCTGTAGCCAGATTCATTGGGTTCCCCCCACTCATTTCCTGACTCTATACATCTTCAGTATATACCTGGGATAGTGTGTTGAAGGATGAAAGATATGTGGAATTTTAGAGCCAAGTGGGGGATTGGGTGGAAGGGGCATGAAAGGGTGTTGTTCTCCAAGGAGGGCTTTGAGAAGCCAGGCTTGTAGCCATGAGGAGAAGAAATGGCAGAACTTCAATACCAAGGAGCCATGTCTATGAGTCTTTGTTTCATTCTATGCTGTGCTGGTTGGGGTAGGGGAGAAGGGCTTGGGAGAGACAATGGAGCTCCATGATTCCCCTCCCCACCCCCACATTCTCCTTCCCCCTGACTTGGAGGGAGAATGTTGCTAGGGAACATTCATGCAGGTTTTCAGAATCTTCAGCCAATGAGAAGCCAGGAATGATCTGCAGACACCTTGCGCCAGAGAATGCTCAAGTGATTCATTATATAGACCTGCAGAGAAAGGCTATTTTTTGTTAACTCTATGGGTTCTGAGAAAGATTTTATTTTCCTTGGCTTTTTAAGGAAAACAAGCCTTTCTTGAACCAACTTTGTCCCCTGGCCTATGTCATGTCCTGGGCCTACAAATATGTATATGTATGTGCATTCATATGTACATGAATTTGTATGATATATATGTATGCGTGTATCTATACAGACAGAGGTATACATACTTATCTTTATACCTATGTGTGTATGTATCCATATGTATATACACGGATACATATAAATGTATCAAAACCTAAACGAAAGGGGAATGGGCACATTCTCAACTTGGATTGTATTGCTATAGGGATCTCTGAGGTGAGGAACCTGTCTCTATGCATTCTGCATTTGGGGACCTTCTCAGCTAATCATTATCCTAGGGAGATGCTTCGAGGACAGAGGTGAAGGGAGTGTCTCAAGGGAACAGGGCCTTGATGCTGACCCACACTGGCTTTGAGATGGCTCCCCATCTGCTCCCAGGCTGTGGATAGAGACAAGAAGAGAGAAAATACAAGGGAGTCAAATACAAGGGAGGTAGGGAAGGATGCCATTAGCAGGGAGTAGGCTCAGGAAAGGAAGGCTTCATGTTGAAATGGTGCTTGGGCTGAATCTTGAAGGAAAAGGAGACATATGGGAGGCAGAGGTGAGGAGGAATATCATTCTAGTCTTGGGGAAATGTCCAGTGCAGATTCAGGGAGACAAAAGAGGAAAGATTGTTTTTGAGGAGCAGAGAGGTGTTTGTATTGCAGAGTTCAAGATGGGGAGCATTGTCCATTGAGGTGGTGAAGATATTTTGGGGCCGGATTGTATAGAGCATTCAAAGCTAACTAGAGTCATTTGCACTTCATCTTAGAGGTCATAGGAAGCCATTGGACATCATCAAGTAGGAGAGTGAGCAGGTCAGATCTGAGCTTAAGGAAATCTTTTTGGTATCTGCTGGGTTGAGGATGGGCTGGATGGGTAAAGACCAGAGACAGGGTCACCAATGAGGAGGCCACTTCCAGTGTCTAAGGGAGAGGTGATTGAGGTAGGATCTAAGGTGACAGCTGTGTGAGGAGAGCGCAGGGGCCAGATGTAAGAAACATGGTGGAGATGGAAGAAGCATGGCCAGATTGGGGACATGTGGAGTGAGAGAGTGTGAGTTTTCTAGTTATGAAATTGTGAGACTGGAGCAATGGCGGTGCTTTCAACAGACAAAGGCAATTGGGAGTCAGGTCGAGTCAATGGGAAAGATAACATTAGGAGTCATGTTTTGGACCTGACAGTATCAGTATCATGTTGATAGGGATCTAGCACTTGAGGGAACTTCCTATCCTAAAGGAATCCCCTCCATGGCATGAGTTATAAGTGGTTCTCCATCCTCTGCTAGAATTCTTCCAAAGTGGTGCCTCCTCCCCTGCCCTCCTCTCTTGGCAGTCCATTCCCCTTGGGCACTTTCTGGATAGCTTTCATTGGTAGGAAGTTGGCCAGCTTTTACTGATATTGAGCCCCCCATTCCAACCTCCCTCTCCCCCCTCCTGTCCTCCTGGTTCTGTCTTCTGGGGCCAAACAGAACAGATCTAATCCTTTTCCCTGGGATATCCCTGTCTACAATTGAAGGTAGGTCTCATGTTCCTCCTGATGCATCCTTACTCTAGGCTAAACAGCCCAAGCTCCTTGAGTCAAGCTACACGTGATCTGAACTGATGACTCTTCACCCTCCTGATTGTTCATTTCTGGAGACTTTTCAGCTTATCAGTGTCCTTCGTAAAATATGATAGCCAGAGTGGAACATAATCTTCAAGATGAGCTATGGGGGCATAGAATATGTCCCTGTTCATGGAATCTGTGTCCCTATTAATGTAGGACAAGATTGAATAAGGTCTACTAGCTACCACCACACTGCTCACCCATGTGGGGCTCTCAGTTCACAAACCTTACCAAATCTTTTCAGAAAATCTGTTGATCCATTCCTCCCTTATCTTATACTCATAAAGTTAATTTTTTTTCACTCAAGTTGAAAATGTACTTTTTTTTCCTTATTGAATCTCATCTTATTGATTTTGAGATTTCTCTGTGACAATGTAATGTAATATCTAAATAGGCAGTTCGTGTGGTGGGCCTAAAGCTCAGGACAAACTGTGGCTGGAGATGAAGATCTGGGAGTCTTGTGCAGAGGCATGATCATTGCTGAGGTCAGAGTGAGGGAAGGAAGAGAGAACCAGAGAGTCAGAGAGAACCAGAGAGAAAGACACAGAAAGAAAGGGAGAGGAGGAAGATAGAAAAAATGTGAGTCACAAAAATAGAAATTAGGAGGAAGAAAGAGTCACAAAGAGACAAATGGAGACAGTGAGAGATAGTCAGAGGAAGACAAAGACCTCTAGAGCCTGAGTGAGAGAGAGAGAGAGAGAGAGAGAGAGAGAGAGAGAGAGAAGAGCAGAAGAGAAGCCTATGGAATATTCACATTTACCAGACATGATATAGTTGCTGCTGTAGCCACTAAGTCTGAGAAGGGGCCAACCAGGAAGGTAGAGAACCTGGTGACAACAGAATCACCAAAGGCCAGAGACTGTCCAAGAGGAAATGATGGTCAGAAGGTTAAATGTAGTAGAAAGGGGAAAAAGAACTGAGCAAAGTCTATTGGGTTTGTCCATTATAGGGGAACTGATAGCTTTAGGATGTAAGAGTTTCAGTGGAGGTATGAGGCTGTAAACTGGATTACAAAAGTTTAAGGACTAAGTTGGATGCAGAGATAGAGCAGACAGTCTTTGTTTTCTAGAGCCTTCATTGGGAAATGGAGGAGAGACAGAGGTGGTTTGCCTGAGGGGCTGGTAGAGTCTATTGAAAGTTCTTAAAGATGGGGGTGACGAGCATCTTTGAAGGCAGAATGGAATCGCCAGTATGTAGGGTGGGGATGGAGAGAAAGGGTGATCACTGGCAATCTGTTGGAACAAAGGAGAGGGCATGAGATGAAGGGCACGTGTGAAAGCTTTTTACTTTTATATCAGCTTTTACAATGACCATTTTCACTCTGTCCCCCTCAAACCCTAAGACCAAAACCTGATTACTTAATGCCTTGGCTATTGCAATGACCTCCTAATGGAGGTCTGCCTGCCTCAACTCTCTTGTCACTTGAGTCTATCCTCCACTCAGATGGTAAAGGAATCTTTTTGTTTTTACTAAATTTCATTTTCAGGGGATACTTTTTAAGTTCCTACTCTCCCCACCCCTCTCTAGAAAAGGTCACCATTTCATATAGAAGTGTATAAATATATTTATTTATAAACATAGATATTCATACATATACACATATACACACATATACAAGTATATATACACACACCTCTCTTGAAACCCATTCTATGCCTACTTCTGTTTATCACTTCTTTCTCTGGAGGTAGACCCCATCTTCCTTTTTGGCTCTTCTGTAATTGATTTCAGTGTTTCAAAAGAGCTAACTCTTTCACAGTTATTCTTCAAACACTATCGCTGTTCCTGTGTCCAATTTTCTCTCAGTTCAGCCAATTTCACTCTTGTTGATTGCATGCTGGTCTCTACATGTCTCTCTGCAATCAATCTGCACATCATTATTAACAGCACAGTGGTATTCCATCCCAATCATATACCCCTCAATTTCCACTTTTTGCCACCCAAAAGACAGCTGCTCAAGGGGATCTTCTTAAAGTAAAATTCTCACTGACTATGTCACCCCATGATCAAAAACTTCAGTGGCTTCCTATCACCTTCAGGGTCAAATAGGAAGTCCTCTTCTTGGCTTTCAAAGCCCTTTATCACCTTGCCTAGCTTCCCCTCCACACACACCGATTTCTAGTCTTCTTCCACTTTACACCCTAGTTCTCCCCAGGTGTCCTGTTATCCAGGGGCACTGGCCTTGCTGTTCCTCAAACGGGACACCTTGTCTCTCAGCTCTAGGCTTTCTCTCTGGCTGTCCCGCATGGCTACTGCAGTTCTCTGCATCCTCTTTTCTGCCTCCAGCCTTCTCTGCCTTCCTCCATGTCCCAGCTAGAATCCCACCTTCTCCAGGAAGGCTTTCCATGAGCTCCCTTAATTCTTCAGGGAAATCCTTCCCTCTGATGATAATTAACAAGTTAACCTGCATATATATATTTTCGTATAGAATTGTTTGCATGTTTTCTCTCCCATTAGACTCTGAGCTTCTAAGGGGCAAGAATTGTTTTTGCCTGTCTTTGTATCCCCAGCACTTAGCACAGAGCTTGGCACATAGTAGAAGCTCAGAAAATGATGATTGAGTTGCTGAGTGACAGCTCTGAAAGACTTTGACCTCTGCTCAGTGGTGTGTAAGCCATGATGCCAGAGGACCCAAGGATGAGGCAGGAAACCTGCCTCTCTGGCAGGTGGAAATGGATTCAGGAGGCAGAGGGAGAAAAGTTTTGGAAGGGACCAATGTGGGAATTTGATTTGCTGAGCTATATTTTGGTGAGAATTTTACTTTTCTATTTTGTTGCTAAATTGTGTGAAATGGAAAGTAGAAGTTAATTGATAATAAATGTGGCCAAAACAAAGAAAGAAACAAATAAATCTAGGGTCCTCTCCCAGTCACAATGAGCTAATACCTTCAATCCTGATTGTGCAATAGGATTGAGGGATCAATACACCTGAAAACAAGTATTACAATATCTTTTGGGAAAAGGGATTTTAATAATTGCCTGGTGCTAATCTCAATTTAATTGTAATAGCAAATAAATAAGCATTTATTAATTACTCAGTTTCTTCTGTGAGATTCTCTACAGTCTCTCCTGTCTGTATCTTGTTTGTACACGGATGTTTGCTTGTTTTCTCTCCAATTAGCCTGTGAGCTCCTTGAGAGAAGGACCTGATCTTTGGCCCTTCTTTATGTCAGCAGCCGGACCTGGAACATATTAGGCCCTTAATGAATACTTGTCGATTGAGTGATCCATAGCATGAGCATTTATGAAGGGCTTACTGTTTACTAAGCTCTGGGTTGGAGGAGGGAATTAAAAAGGCAGAAAAGAAAAGAGCAAGACTCTAAATATGTTGAGATCTCCACTAAATTTAAGTATTGCCTCTTGCTGTTTGGCGTGTGTCCTCTGCCCTCCCCCAATGATTCCCTCTCCTCTCTTTGCTATGAAGCCCAGAAAAGCCCCGTGCTCCTCCTCAGATTTCTCCTAGAACCTTGTCTGGGACTTTCCTCTGTACTTAACATATCCCCTCCTCATATCACAGTTATTTGTGGAAGCACTGTGAGGGCAGGGAACATGCCTTGTTTCAACTTTGTATCATCCAGGCTTAATGTAGCACAGGGATTCTGAACATTTATTTTGATTTGGTTCTCTTGGCAGGGTAGGACAACCACTGGACCCCTTGGCAGAAGAATGCTTTTAGATAATAGAAGGGAATGCTACCTTTCAACTGGAGATTGGGGAAAGTAAAGAAGTCATTTTCCCATATAATTTTATAGATCTAGAAATCTATCCATGTGATACAGATTAAGATCTCTGGTCTAGGTCCTTTCATATGTGGGGCAAGATCTTTCAGTAGCAAGACCAGGTCCTTCCTTCCTTCCTTCCTTCCTTCCTTCCTTCCTTCCTTCCTTCCTTCCTTCCTTCCTTCCTTCCTTCCTTCCTTCCTTCCTTCCTTCCTTCCTTCCTTCCTTCCTTCCTTCCTTCCTTCCTTCCTTCCTTCCTTCCTTCCTTCCTTCCTTCCTCTCCTCCCTCCCTCCCTCCCTCCCTCCCTCCCTCCCCTCCCTCCCTCCTCTCTCTCTCTCTCTCTCTCTCTCTCTCTCTCTCTCTCTCTCTCTCTCTCTCTCTCTTTCTTTTGCCACCCATTCCCTGATCCCAGGTGTGGACCTGGGACTATGTGTAGAAGTGTGAAAGATATGTGGAATTTTAAACTTAAATGGTGGTTTGGGTGGAAGGGGCACGAGAGTGTGTTTCTGAAGAAGGGTTCTGAAAAGCCAGGCTTGTATCTCTGAGGAGAGAAAATGGTGGAATTATAGGACAAAGAAGAAATCTTTATGAGAGTAATTTTTTTGGATTCTGTCCTATGATATCTGGGCTAGAAAGGCTAAGGACCTTTAAGAGACAATGAAGCTTCATGATTCTCTACCCCACCCCCACACTCCTCAGTCACCCCTGACTTGGAGGGAGAGTGTTGCTAGGAGATGTTGAGCAGGTTTTTAGAATCTACAGCCAATGAGAACCCAGGAATGATCTGCCGATACCTTGCACCATAGACTGTTCAAGTGGCTTATTATACAGACCAGCAGAGAATGGATGTATTGTTAACTCTATGGGTTCTGAGATAGATTTAGTTTTTCATGGTTTATAAAGAAAAGCAAATAAGTTTGAATGGAAACTGCTTTGTTCCCTTCCCCATGTCAGGTCCTGGGGATACACTTATGTATATAGATACATATGTACATATACACATATGCATATATATACACAGACACAGGTATATAACTGTATTTATATACATATATGCATGTGTGTATATGTATGCATACACATATATACATACATATATGTAAAAAACCTAAATGAAAACTGAATAGGCACATTTTCATGTCCACCTGTGATTTCATTGATACTGGCATCCCCCAGGTGAGGAACTTTTCTCTATGGATGCTGTATTTGGGCACCTTCTCAGCTCTTTATCATCTCTGGGAGATGCTTAGAGCATAGAGATTAAAGCACCATCTCAGGGGAAGGGGGACTTGATACTGACCCAAACTGGCTTTGAGATTCACTCCCCATACACAGTCTTAGGCTGTGGATAAAGGCAGAAAATGAAAAAAAAATACAAGGGTGTCAAATACAAGGGAGGTAGGGAAGGATGCTATTAGCAGGAGTGGGCTCAGGAAAGGAAGGCTTCATGTAGAAATGGTGCTTGGGTTGAGTCTTGAAGGAGAAGGAGAATTGTGTGAGGTAAAGGCGAGTGGGGAGTGCATTCTAGGCCTGGAGAATGACCAGTATAAATTCAGGAAGACAGGAGATAAACTTTTTTTTTTTTTTGTGAGTAACAGAAAGAAGATGTTTGTATTGTGAAGTTCAAAATAGGGAGTAATATCCAATGAGGTGGGGAATATAAGTTGGGGGCAAGTGATACAGGGCTTTAAAAGTTAATTGGGAGAGGATTTCTGGAAGATGGTGGAGCAAAGCAGGAAGTTTCCTTGCTGTTTAAAATTCTCCCTCAAACGATAAAAATAATGCCTCATAGTGAACTTTGAGCAGCATAAATAATTAAAAGTCAGTTGTTCAGCCCAAGACAACTTGAGAAGACCTTGGGAAAGATTTGCTCTCCATGTGTGTTGGTCTGTCCTAACTGATGTACAGATACCTCCAGGGAGATAATGCCCAATCAATAAACAAAAAGCTCTGGAGACAGTTGTGTAGGGGATAATCTCAGCTTCAGGAATTTTCATCCTATGGACAGTGTGAGGGTCACCTGGCAGATCAGGGGAAGATTTCAGGGCCTTCTGCTGGTGCTGAATGCAAGGCCCAGTTATGCTGACCAGAAAGGGTCCAGGCTGTGGCTGTGGGTAGGGAAGAGTTCAGTTGCAGAGGGAGCACAGGGGTCCTGATGACTATGCTAACTTACAGGAAAGAGGAGTCCCTGGCTTTGGTTTCTGGGTAGAGGGATGAGCTGAATCTTGTAGCCACAGGAGAAACCATGGGGAGTAGAAGCATTTGTGGTGACAAGCATTGCTAGAGGTCTTGGTCATGGTTCATTGGAAGAGAGAAGTAGCTGAAGTTGGGCTTTTAGCTAGACCTCAGAAAATAACAGCACCATAAAATCTGAAGCCGGAGACATTTACCCACATATTTTAGAACTAAAGCCTGAGTTTTTAATAGTTTAATACTTAATAGCTAAGACATAAATCTCTAAAAATGAATAAGCAAAAGAGAAAGAGCCTCACAATTGCTAGTTACTATGGTAATAGTTATATGGTAAAATCTTAATTCAAACTCAGAAGACAGTGAAATCAAAACAGCTATTTCTACTTCAAAGAGAAATGTAAAATAGTCAGAAATCGAAAAAGAGTTCTTGTAAGAGGTTAAAAAAGACTTTAAAAATCAAGTAAGAGAGGTTGAGGAAAAATTAGGAAAAAAATAAGAGTAATGCAAGAAAAGTAAGAAAATGATGAAAAGAAAGTCAACTAATTGGTTAAAGATAAAAAATGGAAGAAAATAACTCCTTAAAATTAGAATTGGGCAAGGGGAAGCTATGACTTCATAAGACACCAAGAAATAATAAAACAAAACCAAAAGAATAAAAAATAGAAAAGAACATAAACAGTCCCATTAAAAAAAAAACTGACCTGGAGAACAGATCAAGAAGAGACAACTTGAGAAATGTTGGTCTACCTGAAAGTTATAATAAAAAAGTAATCTAGACACTAAACTTCAAGAAATTATTAAGGAAAATTGCCCTGAAGTAGAATTGGAAGGTAAGGTAGAAATTGAAAAAAATCCACTGATTACCACTTGAAAGATATCCTAAGATGAAAACTCACAGGAACATTATGGCTATTTTGAAACTCCTGGGACAAGGAGAAAATACTACAAGCAAGTAGAAAAAAATTAAATACTGTAGAACTACAGTCAAGATAGCATAAGATTTAGAGAAGGTGTTTGTATTGCAGAGTTCAAAATGGGGAGCACTGTCCAGGGAGGTGGGGAAGATAGTTTGGGACCAGGTGGTATAGAGCATCCAAAGCTAACTGGAGTCATTTGTGCTTCATTCTAGAGGCCATAGGAAGCCATTGGACATCACTGAGTGGGACAGTGACTAAGTTATATCTGAGTTTAAGGAAATCCCTTTGGCATCTGTTGGGTTGAGGATGGACTGGATGGGAATAGATTGGAGACAAGGACGCCAATGAGGAGGCCACTTCCATTATCTCAGTGAGAGGTGATTGGGGCAGGATCTAAGGTGAAGGCTGTGGGAGGAGAGAGCAGGGGTCAGATGCAAGAGACATGGAGAGATGGATGGCCAGATGGGGAATCGATTGGACATGTGGTGTGAGAGTGTGTGAGGAACTGAGGAGGATACCCCCAGGTCCTAAAATTGGGAGACTGGAAGAATGGTGCTGCTTTTTACAGAAATAGAGCAATTTGGGAGACAGATGGGATGAGTGGGAAAGATACTATAGGGAGTTCTGTTTTGGACTTCATAGTATTAAGGAAATCCCAAGTTGGTAGGAAGCCAGCAACCATTGAGTACAATTTCTATCCTAAAGGAATCCCCACCATCACACAAGTATTAAGTGATCCTACATCCTAAGCTAGCATCCTTCCAAGGTGTTGCCTCCTCCCCTGCCCTCCCCTCTGGGCAGCCCATTCCCTCTGGGAACTTTCTGGACAGCTCTCCTGGGTAGGAAGTTGGACAGTTTTTACTGACCTTGAGCCTTGTTGAGTCTCTTTCCAAGGCGCCCCACCCCCTTCGCACTGACATCCTCCTGCTTCTGTCTTCTGGGGCCAAACAGAACATATTTCATCCTTTTCCCTGAGACGTCCCTGACTACACCTGAAGATGGTTTCTCATGTTACTTCTGTTGCTTCCTTACTCTAGGATAAACATCCCAAGCTCCTTGAGTTGAGTCATATGTGACATGAACTGATGACCCTTCAACCTCCCTGCTGTTCATCCCTGGACACCCTCCGGCTTGTCAATGATGACCATGATGACTAGAACTGAATATAATCCTCAAGATGAGCTATAAGAAGGGTGGAGAACAGTAAGACAATACCCTACCTTCGTGTTTATGGAATCTGTGCCCCTATTAATACAGGACAAGATTGAATAAGGTTTCTTGGCTGCCACCACATGCTCACTCCTATTGGGCTCCCAGTGCACTAAATCCCTGATATTTTCAGAAAAAAACCGTTGACCCATGCCTTGCTCACCTTATATTTGTGAGGTTATTAGTTTTTTGTTTCCAACTAGATTTAACATCAATCCCTACTGAACGTTATCAGTAAATCAACAAGCATTTATTAAGTACTCAGTGTCTTTCCTGTGAGATTCTCTTCAATGTCTGTCTGTACGTTGTTTGTATATAGATGTTGTTTTCTCTCCCATTAGACTGGGAGGTCCCTGAGAGAAGGACCTGTCCTTTGGCATTTCATTATGTCACCAGTAGAGCCCGGCACATAGTAGGCCCTTAATGAATCCTTGTTGAGTGAGTGACCCACAGAGTGAGCATTTATGAAAGGCTTGTTGTGTACTGGACTCTGGGCTGGATGAGGGAATTACAAAGGCAGAAAGTGAAAGAACAAGATCTTAAATATGTTGAAATTTGCACTAAATTTAACTATTGACACTAGCTGCTTTGTGTGTCTATGCCCTCGCCAAGATGGTTCCCTCTCCTCTTTTTCCTATGAACCCCAGAAAAGTCAGGTGAATGTTCTCAGATTTCTCATAGAACTTTGACTAGACCTTTACTGTACAATGAATATATCTCCCTCTATTACAGTAATTTCTTTATATGCTTTCTATCCCCTTCCCTTACTAGTCTGTAAGCACTTTGAGGCCAAGGACTATGTCATTTCTTTAAACTTTGTATCATCAAGTAGTAGGGATTCTTAACGTTTTTGTGTCTCATGGCATCCTGGACCATCTAGGGGAGCCTCTGGACCCCTTCTCAGAATAATGTTTGTAAATACTTGAAGGAAATACTACATTTCAGTTTGATGTTACAGAAAATGAAGAAGTAATCTTTTCCCATTTAATTTTTCATTCCTCCCTGAAATTTATCCATGAACCATAGATTAAACCCCCCTGGTCTAATGCATTGCACATGAGGGAAAAGAACTGTTAGGAGCTAGATCTGGTTGTTATTCTCCCCCACCCCCAAACCTGTTCCCTGATCTCATAAATCCCAGGTAGGTACCTGAAAATGAGTATGAAATAATGAAAGATAGTTGGATTTAAAAAAAATCATAAACATTTTAAGTTATAGTTTTGAGTTCCAAGTTTTATCCCTCCTTCACTCACCACCCCCCAGCCCCCTCTCTGAGGTGGTCAGCAATCAGATGTGGGTTAAATAGGGCAATTATGTGAAACATTTCCATAGTAGTCATTTTGTACAAGAAAAAAGTTGAATAAAAGAAAAAAATGAAAGAAAGGGGAAAATAGCATGCTTCATTCTGTGTTCAATCAATATCAGTTCTTTCTTTGGAGGTGAATAGTCTGCTTCCTCATTAGTCCTTTGGCATTGTCTTAGATCATTGTACTGCTGAGAATAGTTAAGATACTTGGGTTTTTAGACTTAATTGAAGTATGGGTTGAATGGGGCATGGGAGTATGCTTTTGAAGGAAGATTCTGAAAAGCTAGACTTGTATTTGTGAGGAGAGAAGATGGCAGAATTAAACAAAGAGAAATATCTATGAGAGTCTTTCTTTGGTTGATTATTTTTTGTTGCAATAGCTGGGGTAGGGGAGAGTAAGGGTCTGAATAGACAAAGAAACTCCATGGTTCCCCCCCCCCCCACCTCCGCACTCCACATCCACCCCTGACTTGGAGGAAGAGTGTTGCTAGGGAACATTAATGCAGGTTTTTAGAGGCCCCAGCCAATGAGAAGCCAGGAATGATCTGCAGACACCTTGCGCCATAGAGTGTTCAAGTGGCTTATTATACAGACCAGCAGAGAAGGGATGTATTGTTAACCCTATGGGTTCTGAGATCGTTTTAGTTTTTAATGTTTATCACGTTAAACCTGCAAGCCAATATTGATGGAAACTGCTATGTCTCTGCCCTTTGCTAGCCCCTGGAGATGCAAATATGTCCAGGTACATACCTGTATATATATATATATATATATATATATATATATATATATACACATATATTACTGTATATAGATACTTATAGAATATTGAGATATACATATTGTATATAGATGCTAATAGAACAAAGATGAAGGGACTGTCACAGCAGAATGGTCCCTTGACATCAACCCAAACTGGCTTTGAGATTGGTTCCCCAATGTGGAATCAATCTCCTTTGGAGAAAGGGAGAAAGAGAAAAAATACAAGGGAGTCAAATACCAGGGAGACAGGGAAGAAAGCCATTAGCAGGCTTGGGCTGACCAAATGAAGACCTCATGTAGGAGTCATGTTTGGGTTCAGTCTTGAAGGAAAAGGAGGATTGTATAAGACAGAGGTGAGGAGGGATTGCATTCTAGGTATGGGGAACCTCCAGTATAGATTCACAGAGTTAGGAGGTGAATGGTTGTTTGTGAGGAGCAGAGAGAAGGTGAGTTTGTGTTGTGGAGTTCAAGATGGAGAGTGATGTCCAATGAGGTGGGGAAGATAGGTTGGGAAGAGGTTGTAGAGGGTTGTAATACCTAGCAGGAGAAGTTTGCACTTGGTCCCCGAAGCCATAGGGAGCTACTGGACCTCATTGAGTAGGAGAGTGACCAGGTCAGATCTGAGCTTAAGCAAAGTACTCTGGCAGTTACAGGGTAGGTTGGGCTGGATGGAAAAGACTGGAGGCAGGGAAACCATTGAGGAGGATACTTTGAATATCTAAATGATAAATGATTGGGGAAGGAAATAACATGAAGCCTGTGTGAGGAAAGAGCATGGGTCAGATGCAAGGGATATGGTGGAGAGAGTCATGTTTTGGACTTAATAGTATAAAAGAAATTTCAAGTTAGTAGGAATCCAGCAGCTACTGAGCCCAATTTATATCCTAAAGGAATCCCCACCATAACATAAGTAATAAGTGATTCTATGCCCTCTCTTGGAGCCCTCCAAGGTGGTGCCTCCTCCCCTGCCCTCCTCTCTACACAGCCCCTTCTCCTTGGGTTCTCCCTTGACAGCTCTCATTGGTAGGAAGCTGAGAAGTTTTTACTGACATTGAGCCTTATCGAGCCTCTTTCCAACCTCCACCCCCCCCATGTCCCCATCTTCCTGGTTCTGTCTTCTGTGGTCAAATAGTACAGATCTACTGCTTTTCTCTGTGATATCTCTTCAATTGAAGGGTGGCGGTATATGTATTCCCTGCTGCTTCCTTACTCTAGGCCATATATTCTCACCTCCTTCAGTTGATCACATGCATCATGAACTCCTGACCCTTCACCCGTTCCTCCCTACCTCTTCTCTGGACAGATTATCAATATCCTTAGTAAACATGATGGCCAGAGCTGAACATAATCTCAGGGAGAAGCATATAAATAGGACAGAGAACAGTGGGCTTTCCCCCCACCTCCCTATTCATGGACCCCTTTTTGATGCAGGACAAGACGGAATAAGGTCTGTTGGCTCCCACCAATACTGCTTGCTCCTATTGGGTTCCCAGTGCACTAAACCCCCCCTCCCCCAGATATTTTTAGAAAACAACTGTTGACCCTTGCCTCCCTCAATTTAACACTTTGTGAGAATGATATTTTCTGTTCCCAATTAGCAGATTTAACATCAATCCCTACTGAATGTCATCTTATTGATTTTGAATGGTCTCTTGAACAGTGCAATTTGAAATATCAAATTAGGACAATTGGGTGTGGTGGGCCTGAATCTCAGGAGAGAGACTGGGGACAGAGATAAAGATCGGGTGGACATGGAGAGAAGATGATAGTTAAACCAGGGGAGCTGGTGAGGTCAGAGTGAGGGAGGAGAGAGGACAGTGTCAGAGAGAGATATAGAGAAGAGAAAGAGAGAGTGAAATGACGAAGAAGAAAAGTCCTAGGGGAACTCTCATTTTTAGAGATCAAATTATAGTTCATGAGGGTAGCCAAGAAACCTGGAAGGAGTCAGCCAGTCAGGGAAGTGAACCAAGAGAGAACGTGATCATCAAAGGCCAGAGACAGTATCCAGCAGGAGAGAATGATCAGAAGGTCCAATGCAGCAGAGAGGCCAAGAAGACTGAGAACTGAGAAAAGGACTATTGGGTTGTCATTATAAGGTAACTGTAAGCTTTAGGATAGAAGAGTTTCAGTTGACATATGAGACCATAAACTGGATTACAAATGGCTGAAGACAAAGTAAGAAGACTGGGTGCAGAAAAAAGGAGAGCAGACTCTGTTTTCTAGAGATTTCACTGGAAATGGAAAGGACATAGAGGAGGTTTGCCTGAGGGACTGGTAGAGTATAGTGAAGGTTCTTAAAGATGTGGGTGACTTGGGTATCTTTGAAGGCAGAATGGAAGTACCAATGTATAGGGTGGGGATGGAGAGAAAGGGTGTTATATATAGAGAGAAAGGATGAGTCGGGGGCAATCTGTTGGAATGAAGGACAGGGCATGAGAGGAAGGGCACTAATAAAGAGATGGTCCTATGCAAGGAGTAAGGCTATCTGACCATTAGATTAGAAAAGAAGCAGGGATTAGGAGATGATGCCAAGTGGGAATGTGGGGGGGGGGGTCTGAGAAGAAAAGAAATTCTGAGGAGGTAGCTCAATGACTGACTTCAATTTTCTTAGTGAGATAAATAACCAAGTCTTTAGTTGATAGAACAGGATGTGAGGGAGCTGTGTGAGCAGAGGTCTTCAGTTAAATGTTCAACAAGCAGTTTTTTGAAAGAAAAAATGTATACATGGTGCTCTCTTAAGTTTCAGTTGCTTTTTAACATTTTTTCTATGAGTTTCTTAAGTCTAGAGATTCAGGGAAACAAGAAATTGGGCCCTGCTAAACAAGTTGTGGTATATGAATGTAATGGAATACTATTTTGCTGTAAGAAACGATGAGCAGGAGGAGTTCAGAGATAGCTGGAAGGACTTAATAAACTGATGCTGACTGAGAGGAGCAGAATCAGGAGAAAATTGTACACAGTAACAGGAACATTGTGTGATGAATAATGGTGATAGACTCAGCTCTTCTCAGCAGTGCAATGATCCAAAACAGTTTCAAAGAACTCATGATAGAAAATGTTTTCAACATCCAGAAAAAAGAACTGTGGGTTATGAATGCAGATTGAATCATACTGTTTTTACTTTTGGGCTGTTTTTTCCTTCTTTTTTGAAGTTTTCCCCTTGTGCTCTGATTCTTCTTTCACAAGATGACTAATGCAGAAATATATTTAATGTGATTGTACATATATAACCTATATCAGATTGCTTTCTGTCTTGGGGAGGAGGGAGGGAAGGGAGGGTGGGAGAAAAATTTGGAACTGAAAATCCTATAAAAACAAATGTTAAAAACCATCATTATATGTAATTGGAAAATAATAAAATAGTTTTATTTATTTAAAAAAAAGAAATTGGGCCCTTATTGGTGGCATTAGCTCATTCACAAGGTGTAAATGCTCATATGAAAATTTAACATGGGGTTTAAGTGAGCTGGTCCAAGCTGTTCCCAACATTGTCCTTTGGGTGAGAATTGATATGAGAAGTGAAGGTTTGGAATCACTTCTATGGGATGTGAGTGACCGAATGAACTAAATAATAGACTCCTCACTCTCTTTCATTCTCTCTATTCTATCTCCCACCAAGGCTGGCCCATTTTTATTTGTATAATTTTTCATATATGATCCCTTTCCTATTATGTCACCCCCAAGTCCCAGGTGCTGGCCCTTTATCACCTCAGCCTTGGCTGGTTTCAATGGGCTGCTGTAGGGGGGGTGGGCGTGTGTCTTCATGCCTTCATTGTCTACTTACACCAGTCCAGCCTCCATTCTGCTGTCAAGGGGATCCTCTTTTTATGCATTTTATTCTTAGATTTTATGTTCAAAAAGATTTACTTTCTTCCCTCCTCACCCAGCAATATGACTCAGATATGTATAGATTTATGTGCATATATAAAAAAACTATTCTTGCGCTCTGGAGGTAGATCTCATGTTCCTTCCTGGGTCTTTTATAGTTGATTTCAATATTTATCATACTTAGAATAGCTTAGTCTTTCACAGTTATTCTTTGAACAATCTTGCTGTTTCTGTATCCAATGTTCTCTTGCTTCTGTTAATTTCACTCTTCTTTATTTCATGCAACTCTCTCCATGTTTTTATCATAAAAGTATTTTATTATTTTGCAGTTATATGTAACGATAGTTTTCAACATTTGAACATTGAGTAGCAAATTTTTTCTGCATGTTTTTCTAAAATCAACCAGCTCCTCATTTCTTACAGCACACTAGTATTTCAGCCCAATTATACACCACAAGTTGTTCTGTCATTCCCCAATTGTTGGACATCCCCTCAGTTGCCAGTTCTTTGCCACCACAAAGACAGCTACTCAAAGGGGACCTCCTTTCACTGACTATATCACCCCCATGAGCAATAAACTTCAGTGGCTCCCTAGCACCTCTAGGCTCAAATATAAGGGGCTTTTTAAAGCAGGATTCTGGGGTCAATACCCTTGAAAACAAAGTATTACATTATCTTTTGGAAAGGGGATTTTAATAATAACTTGGTGCTAATCTCAATTTAACTGCATTCAGTAAATCAACCAAGCATGGATGTTCTCCAATTCTATTGCCCTTCTTATCTTATTTAGTACATAGATGTTTTCTTGTTTTCTGTCCCATTAGACTGGGTGCTCCCTGAGAGAAGGAACTGTCCCTTTGACCCTTCTTTATGTCACCAGCAGTGCCTGCAACATAGTAAGGCCCTTAATGAATGATGTTGAGTGAGTGACCCATAAGTGAGCATTTTTTGATAGTTTGCTGTGTACTGGACTCTGGGCTGGATGAGGAAATTACAAAGGCAGAAAGTGAAAGAAGAACTTAAATATGTTGAGATTTCCACCAAATTTAACTATTGATGATAGCTATTTGGTCTTTGTTCTCTGCCCTCCCCAATATAGTTCCCTCTCTTATTTTTGCCGTGAACAGTAAGGTGCTCCTCAGATTTCTCAAAGAACGCTGCCGCAACCTCTTCTTTACAATTTAACTGTATTACAGCAATTGTTTATATGCTTTCTATATCCTTCTCTACTAGTTTGGAAGCACTTTGAGGGCCAAGGTGTCATTTTTGAAAGCTTTCTATCATTAAGACTTAGTGTAGTAAGGATTTCTTAACTTTTTGCATCTCATGGCACCCTGGACCATCTTGGGGAGCCTCTGGAACCCTTCTCAGAATAATGGTTTTAAAGAATTGAAGGAAATGCTACATTTCAGTTTGATGTTACAGAAAATGAAAAATTAATCTTTTCCCATTTAATTTTACATTCCACTCTTAAATCTAGCCATGAACCACACTTTAATATCACCTGGTTTTATTCATTGCATCTGAGGGAAAAGATCTGTTAGGAGTAAGATCTGGTTGTTATTTCCCCCCTGATTTCATAAATCCCAGGTAAGTACCCGAGATTGAATATGGAATGATGACAGATACTTGGATTTTTAAAAATAATAAACATTTAAATTTATAGTTTTGAATTCCAAATTTTGTCCCTCCTTCCCTCACCCCCTGCCCCCTCTCTGAGGTGGTCAGCAATCAGATGTGGGTTAAATAGGGCAATTATGTGAAACATTTCCATAGTAGTCATTTTGTACAAGAAAGGTTGAATAAAAGGGAAAAAATAAAAGAAAGGGGAAAATAGCATGCTTCATTCTGTGTTCAATCAATATCAGTTCTTTCTCTGGAGGTGAATAGTCTGCTTCCTCATTAGTCCTTTGGCATTGTCTTGGATCATTGTATTCCTGAGAATAGTTAAGATACTTGGGTTTTTAGACCTAATTGAAGTATGGGTTGAATGGGGCATGGGAGTGTGGTTTTCTGAAAAGCTAGACTTGTATTTGTGAGGAGAGAAGATGGCAGAATTAAACAAAGGAGCAATATCTATGAGAGTCTTTCTTTGGTTGATTATTTTTTTGTTGCAATAGCTGGGGTAGGGGAGAGTAAGGGTCTGAATAGACAAAGAAACTCCATGGTTCCCCGCCCCCCCCCCACCTCCCCACTCCCCATCCACCCCTGACTTGGAGGAAGAGTGTTGCTAAGGAACACTAATGCAGGTTTTTAGAGGCCCCAGCCAATGAGAAGCCAGGAATGATCTGCAGACACCTTGCACCATAGAGTGTTCAAGTGGCTTATTATACAGACCAGCAGAGAAGGAATGTATTGTTAACCCTATGGGTTCTGAGATCGTTTTAGTTTTTAATGTTTATCAAGTTAAACCTGCAAGCCAATATTGATGGAAACTGCTATATCTCTGCCCTTTGTTAGCCGTGGAGATACAAATATGTCCAGATACATACCTGTCTACATATTTAAGTATATACACATATACTACTGTATATAGATATTTATAGAATATTGAGATATTGTAGATAGATGCTAATAGAACAGAGATGAAGGGACTGTCCCAGCAGAAGGGGACCGTGACACCAACTGAACCTGGCTTTAAGATTGACTCCCCATCTATTCCTAGGTTGTGTAGAAAGGGAGAAAGAGAAAAAATACAAAGGAGTCAAATACCAGGGAGATAGGGAAGGAAGCCATTAGCAAGCTTGGACTGAAGAAAAGAAGGCTTCATGTAGAATTAATATTTGGATTCAGTCTTGAAGGAAAAGGAGGTTTGTATAAAGTTTAGTTGATGGAGGAGAAAGTGCATTCTAGGTATGGGGAACCTCCAGTATAGATTCACTGAGTTAGGAGGTGAAGGGTTGTTTTTGAGGACCAGAGAGAAAGTGAGTTTGTATTGTACAGTTTAAATTGGGGAGTTCTGTCCAATGAGGTGGTCAAAATAAGTTGGGACCAGGTTGTAGAGGGTTGTAAAAGCTAGCATGAGAAGTTTGTACTTGTTCCTCAAGGTCATAGGGAGCCACTGGACCTCACTGAGTAGGAGAGTGAAATGGTCAGATCTGAGCTTAAGGAAAACCCTTTAGAGCTGTTGGGTTGAAGTTAGTCTGTATGGAAAAGACTGGAGGCAGGGACACCAAAGAAGAAGCCACTTCCATTATCTCATTAAGAGATGATTGGGGAAGGAACTAAGCTGAAGGCTGTGTGAGGAGAGAGCAAGCAGTCAGATGCAAGAGATATGGTGGAGGAATGGATGGCCAGATTGGGGACTGATGGACATGGGGAGTGCGAGGAACTGAGGAGAATAACCAGGTCGTGAATTTGGGAGACTGAAAGAATGGTGGGGCTTTCAACAGAAATTGGCTAATTTGGAGACAGGTGGGATGACTGGGAAAGATAACATAGGAGTCATGTTTTGAATTTCATAATCTTAAAGACATGCCAAATTAGTAGGGATCCAGCAACCATTGAGTACAATTCATATCCTAAAGAAATCCCCACCATAACAAAAGTAATACATAATCCTCCTCCCTCTGCTGGGAACCCTCCTAGGTAGTGTCTCCTCCCCTGCCCTCCTCTCTAGGCACCCCCTTCCCCTTGGGCTTTTTCTGGACTGCTCTCATTGGTAGCAAGCTAGGCAGTTTTTACTGACATTGAGCCTTGTTGAGCCTCTTTCTAACCTCCCCCCATCCTCCTACTTCTGTCTTCTGGGGCCAAACAGAAGACATCTCATCCCTTTCCCTGGGACGTCCTTGTGTACAATTGAAGGTGGCTCTCAAGTATTCCCTGATGCTTCCTTACTCTAGGCTAAACATTCTCACCTGCTTTAGTTGATCCACATGTGTCATGAACTCCTGATCCTTCACCCTCCTCCCTGTTCTTCTCTGGACTCTCTCCATGTTATCAATGCCCTTAGTAAAGCTTGATGGCCAGAGTTGAATCTAATTCTCAAGAAAAGCTATGAGTAGGACAGAGGAAAGTGGGACTTTCCCCCATGTCCCTGTTCATGGAAGCTGTGCCCCTGTTAATGCAGGGCAAGAGTGAATGAGGTCTACTGGCTAGCACCACACTGCTCGTTCCTATTGGTCTCCCAATACAATAAAACCCTCCTACATTTTCAGAAAAAATCTATTGACCCATGCTTCCCTCAACTTATATTTGTGAGGTTGTTATTCTTTTCTCCCTTAGAAGATTTAACATCAATCCCTACTGAATGTCATCTTATTGATTTTGAATGTCTCTTGAACATTGCAATTTGAAATATCGAAGTAGACAGTTGGTGTGGTGGGCCTGAATCTCAGGAGAGAGACTGGGTCCAGAGATAAAGGTCTGAGAGTGACACGGAGAGAGATGATAGTTAAACTCAGGGAGCTGGTGCGGTCAGAGTGAGGGAGGAGAGAGACAGTGTCAGAGAGAAATATAGAGAAGATACAAAAAGAGAGAGAAGAGTGAGGGAGAGGGGAGAGAGAGGGAGAGAGAGAGGAAAGAAGGAGAGGAAAGAGGGAGGGAGGGAGGGAGGGAGAGAGAGAGAGAGAGAGAGAGAGAGAGAGAGAGAGGAAAAAGAAGAAAAGTTTGGGGAACACTCATAGTTAGAGGACATGATATAGCTTATGATGTAGCCAAGTAGCCTGAGTATGGTTCAGCCAGGAAGAATGGGAACTTGGAGAGAAAAGGATCCCCAAAGGCCAGAGAGAGTGTCAAGGAGGAGCGGGTGGTCAGAAGGTCCAATGCAGCAGAGATGCAAAGAAGAAAGACAACTGGGCCAAGGCTATTGGGTTTGTCCATTATGAGGTAACTGTAAGCTTTAGGATGGACGAGTTTCAGTTGAGGTATGAGACCATAAACTGGATTACAAATGACTGAAGACAAAGTGAGAAGACTGGGTGCAGAGACAATGAGAGCAGACTCTTTGTTTTCTAGAGATTTCACTGGGAAATGGAGGAGACATAGAGGAGGTTTCCCTGAGGGGCTGGTGGAGTCCAGTGAAAGTTGTTAAAAATGTGGGTGACTTGGGAATCTTTTTTTTGACTTCGGCATCTTTGAAGGCAGGATGGAAGCACCAAAATATAGGGTGGGGATGGAGAGAAAGGGTGAGTCAGTGGCCATCTGTTGGAACAAAGGAGGGCACAAATAAAGGGATGGTCCTGTGCAAGGAG
This sequence comes from Dromiciops gliroides, assembly GCF_019393635.1. Lineage (NCBI taxonomy): Eukaryota > Metazoa > Chordata > Mammalia > Microbiotheria > Microbiotheriidae > Dromiciops > Dromiciops gliroides. The sequence goes on from NC_057861.1 coordinate 745,804,161, forward strand.
TAAATCTACTCGACTATCAGATTAGGTAAAGAAGCAGAGATTAGGGGATGATGCCATGGGGGTGGAGTCTGAGATGAAAAGAAATTCTGAAGAGGGAGCTCAGTGACTGGCTGATAAATCACCAAGTCCTTGTTTTATAGAACAGGATGAGAGGAAGCTGTGTGAGAAGAGGTCTGCAGGTAAATGTTCAACAACCAGTTTTCTGGAAGAAAAATGTATGCATGGAGCTCTCTTAAGTTTCAGTCACATTTTTAACATTTTCTCTATGAGTTTCTTAAGTGTAGAGATTCAGGGAAACAAGAAATTGGGCCCTGATGGGTGGAATTAGCTCATTCCTGAGATGTAAATGCTGATATGAAAATTTAACACTGGGTTTAAGTGAGCTGGTCTAAGCTGCTCCCAACATTGTCCAATATTTGGGTGAGAGTTGAGATGATAAGTGAATCACTTCTATTGGGAGTGAGTGAGGGAATGAACTAAATACATTATAGAAACTTGGTCTTTGAATGTTGTGAACCAGGTGCCTGCAAGGACAGTTATTGTCCACATGTGAGATGGGGTCAGGGAAGACTTTCCTTCATTATGTGGAGAAGGAATGATGCAGAGAAATGAGAAATCCCCCAAGGTAAAGTCTGGCCTCCCTGTTAAAGGGGAGTCCCTGAGATCCATATTCAGTAAGGGCCAAATAGCTTCTCTGAAAGTGGAAGTGACCAGAATCAGCCTCAGGGAGGCTGGAGGCTAAACCAGGTTCTTCCATTCTGGGACCAACCCATCCTGGAAGTCACATGATCCAGGAGGAGAAGAAGAGCAGGACTCTAGAAGTCAGTAGACTTTGGGTTCTGTCCTGACTCTGGCTCGTTCCTGATTCCTTTGTGTGACTCTGGGCAAGTCACTGCAATGGGCGGCAGGGTGGGAGGAGATGAGGGGCTTCAGTTTCCATCAGAAATCTCTAGCAGGGTAAAAGAGAAGCACCAAGTTAGTATACTGTACTGATCAGTGAGGGTCCTCATACATCAGAATTAATGAGATGGGCTGCTAAATTCTGCCATGACTTAGGCCCTCTGTTCGGAACTATACTGACTGGACCACTGAGAGCATATTCAACCACCATTCAGGAAGCTCCTACTTATATTTGGTGCTGTATGGAAGGAAGATGCAAATGGTTGTGTCATTAAGAAGCTTAGAATCTCATTAGAATCATTAGAATTTTAGAATCAGAGGCAGTGACACAAGGAGTTAGGAAGACATGAATTTCAAGTGCTGTCTCAGACTCTTATGAGCTGTGTGGCCTTGGACAAATCACTTCCCCTCTGTTTTCCTCAGTTTTATCATCTACAAAATGGGAATAATATTATCACCTGCCTCCCAGGGTTTTGGTGTGGATAGATGAGAAAATATTCATACAGTGTTCTGTAAACCTTAAAGGTCTAGCTCTTTCTTATTCTTAGTTGAGTGGAGACAAGACCTTCTAGTGATAACAAGAGAACAGTTGAAGACCGTGTATCTGCTCTGGGACTTCTGAGAGGAGAGACCAGTGTGGGCTGGGGTCAGTTCATGGAGGAGCTGCAGCTTGTATTAGGTGTCAGGGGATGGAGCATAGGCAAAGGGAAATTTTAGGAGTAGGAAAGAGCCTGATTGCTATGAGAATAACTCAAGGGCAGGATGGATTCTGTGTCATTTTAAGAGTTGGTTTGTAGTAATGGGGGAAAAAGAGGGAAAGAGCAAATTCTGAATCTTGGATTCAGACTTCTCCATTTCCTTTATTTTAGAGGAATTTTTACAGGAATTTTATATATTTTATAGGAACCTGAGCCTCAGAAACATTAAGTGACTGGCCTCAGACTAAGAAGGTAAGATTTCAACATAGGTCCTAGTGACTCCTGGTCCAGTGCTCTAACCATTGACCCATCCAGCTGCCTCTCCTTGGCCCCAGTTTCCTCATGTTTTAAATGAAGGGCTTGGACTCTGTTGGTGCTAATGTCCCTTTCAGATTTAAATCTATGGTCCCATGACCCTTGCTCTGTCCTCCATCCATTCCTCTCCCCCTACAAACACCTGACAGACACACTCTCCATTACCAGGATGAAGTGAAAGCTTTGATCTATCCAGGGTCTTATATGTACAGAAATATTCGCAGCAGCTCTTTTCATAGTAGCCAAAATTTCTGGGAACTAAAGGGGTGCAGACCTACTGGGGAATGGCTAAAGAGCTCCTGGTGTGTGAATGGGATGCAATATTATGCTGCCATAAAAATGACAAAACAGACAGTTTCAGAGGACAGGAGAAGACCTCAGTGACACAATGCAGAGCAGAACAGTGACAACAAACTTATTTGCAAAGACATCTCCTCTCCACCACCACACACTCCCTGCTACCATCTTTTCTCTTACACTCATCCTCCTGATCAGTGACACCCCCCAATTGCAATGTCCCTGGAGCTCCCCAGCTGGGTGTCATTGCAGACTCCCCACTCCCTCTCACACCCTCTCTATTCTATCTCCGACCCATTTTTCTTTGTATCATTTTCACTTATGAGCCCTTTCCTCTTCTGCCACCCCCAAAGCCCCAGGTGCTGACCCTTAGCACCTCATGCCTTGGTTCAATGGCCTGCTAGAGGGGGTGGTCTGCCTGCCTTCACTGTCTCCTTATAACAGTACGTATCCCACTCAGCAGCCAAAGGGATCCTCTTTTTGCTCATTTTATTGTTGTTCAATTTTGATTTCCAAAGTATTTCCTTTCCTCCCTCCCCAACTGGCAATATGACACGGATGTGTAAAGATATATGTATATATGAAAAACTATAGTAAGCACGAGTCTATTTATTAATTCTGCCTCTGGAGAGGGATCCCATATTCCTTCATGGGTCCTTTGTAGTTGATTTCAATAAGTATCATACTCAGAATAGCTTAGTTTTTCCCAGTTATTCTTTGAATAGTTTTGCTGTTACTGTATCCAATGTTCTCTCACTTTTGCTCATTTAACACTTCCTTATCTCATGCGTCTCTTCCATGTTTTTCTAAAATCAACCTGCTTCTAATTTCTACCAGCACAGCAGTATTTCATCTTGATCATATACCACAGCATGTTTAGTCATTCCCCAATTGATGGACATCCCTCAGTTGCCAGTTCTTTGCCACCACAAAGACAGCTACTCAAAGGGACCTCCTTAAAGTCAAATCCTCACTATGTCCCTCAATGGTCAATAAATGTCAGTGGCTCCCTATCCCCTCCAGGCTCAAATAGAAGGGCTTTCAAAGCCCTTCATGACCTACCTTGCTTCCTTCCACATACACACCTACCCATTAGACTGGGAGCTAGCTGCTCATGGGCAGGGGCTGTGTTTGCCTTTCCTTGCATCCCTAGCACTTAGCACAGTGCTTGGCACAGAGGAGGAGCTCACCCAATGTCTATTGACTTGCTGACTGACAACTGACAGACTTTGAACTCTGTTCAGTGGAGTGTGAGACCACTGTGCCAGAGGACCCAAGGACAAAGCAGGAATCCCACCTCTCTGGAGGGAGTCAATGCACTCTGGAGGCAGAAGGAGACATGTTTTGGGAAGGGACCATCATGGGCATTTGTTGTACTGATCTATGTATCTTCATTGGGAGGGCTTATCTCTTATCTTCTCTGTTATTGTTCAAGGTGGTGGAAGGAGAAGTGGAGGGAGACTGATTTTCAATGAGGCAAAAATAAATAACTGCAAAAATCCTAACCTATTCCCTCTCCAAGCCACAATGAGTGATGAGAGTAATAGGTAAATAAATGATTATGCAACAGGATTCTGGGGTCAGGGCCCCTGAAACAATAATTACAAAATCTTTGGGGAAAGGGGATTTTAATGATAACTTGGTGCTGATCTCAATTTAACTGCAATCAGTAAATCAACAAGCATTTATTAAGTACTCAGTGTCATCCCTGAGATTCTTCTCTCCAGTGTCTCCTGTCTGTACCTTGTTTGTATATAGATGTTTTCTTGTTTTCTCTCCCATTAGACTGGGAGCTCCCTGAGAGGAGGAAATGTCCTTTGGCATTTCATTATGTCACCAGTAGAGCCTGGCACATAGTAGGCCCTTCATGAATGCTTGTTGAGTGAGTGACTCACAGAGTAAGCATTTATGAAAGGTTTACTCTGTACTTGGCTTTGGGGTGGATGAGGGAATCACAAAGGCAGAAAGTGAAAAAGAAGACCTGAAATATGTTGAATTCTCCACTCAATTTTACTATTGATTCTAGCTGTTTGATGTTTGTCTTCTGCCCTTGCCAAGATGGTTCCCTCTCCTCTTTTTGCTATGAACCTCAGAAAATTCAGGTGAACCGCTGCAGATTTCTCAGAGAACTCTGCCTTGACCTTTTCTTTACACTGAACATATCTCCCTCTATTATAGGAATTTGTTTATATGCTTTCTATATCCTTCCCCTACTAGTTTGGAAGCACTTTGAGGCAAGGACTTTGTCATTTTTTTAAACTTGCTTTCATTAAGACTTAGTGTATTAGGGATTCTTAACCTCTTTGTGTCTCATAGTCCCCTGGACCATCTAGGGGAGCTTCCAGACCCCTTTTCAGAATAATGCTTTTAAATATTTGAAGGAAATGCTATATTTTAGTTTGATGTTATAGAAAAAGAAGATGTAATATTTTAACATTTAATTTTATATTCCTACCCAAAATCTATCCAGGAACCACACGTTAAGGTCCCCTGGTCTAATGCATTGCATATGAGGGAAAAGAACTGTTAGGAGCTAGATCTGGTTGTTATTTCCCCCCACCCGTTCCCTGATCTCAGAAATCCCAGGTAGGTACCTGAGATAGAGTATGGAATGATGACAGATACTTGGATTTTTAAAGCAGTAAACATTTTAATCTTTAGTTTTGAGCTCCAAGTTTTATCCCTCCTTTCTTCCCTCCCCTCTCTGAGGTGGTCAGCAATCAGATGTGTGCTATATAGTGCAATTATGTAAAATGTTACCATCATAGTCATTTTGTACAAGAAAAGTTGAATAAAAGGGAAAAAAATGAAAGAAAGTGAAGAATAGCATGCTTTATTCTGTGTTCAATCAATATCAGTTCTTTCTTTGGAGGTGAATAGTCTGCTTCCTCATTAGTCCTTTGGCATTGTCTTGGATCATTGTACTGCTGAGAATAGTTAAGATACTTGGGTTTTTAGACCTAATTGAAGTATGGGTTGAATGGGACATGGGAGTGTGCTTTTGAAGGAAGATTCTGAAAAGCTAGACTTGTATTTGTGAGGAGGGAAGATGGCAGAATTAAACAAAGGAGAAATATCTATGAGTCTTTCTTTGGTTGATTATTTTTTGTTGCAATAACTGGGGTAGGGGAGAGTAAGGGTCTGAATAGACAAAGAAACTCCATGGTTCCCCCCCCCCCCCGCTACCACCTCCCCACTCCACATCCCCCCCTGACTTGGAGGAAAACTGTTGCTAAGGAACATTAATGCAGGTTTTTAGAGGCCCCAGCCAATGAGAAGCCAGGAATGATCTGCAGACACCTTGCGCCATAGAGTGTTCAAGTGGCTTATTATACAGACCTGCAGAGAAGGGATGTATTGTTAACCCTATGGGTTCTGAGATCGTTTTAGTTTTTAATGTTTATCAAGTTAAACTTGCAAGCCAGTACTGATGGAAACTGCTATGTTCTATGCCCTTTATTAGCCTCTTGAGATGCAAATATGTTCAGGTACATACCTGTCTACATATATTAGTATATATACATATACCACTGTATATAGATACTTATAGAATATTGACATATAGGTATTGTATATAGATGCTTATAGAACAGAGATGAAGGGACTGTCCCAGCAGAAGGGGACCTTGACACCAACCCAAACTGACTTTAAGATTGGTTCCCCTGCATTCCTAGGCAGTGGAGAAAGGGAGAAAAAAAATACAAGGGAGTCAAATATAAGGAAGATAGGGAAGGAAGCCATTAGCAGGCTTGGGCTGAGCAAATAAAGGCTTCATTTAGGAGTCATGTTTGGGTTCAGTCATGAAAGAAAAGGAGGGTTGTATAAGGGAGAGGTGAGGAGGGATTGCATCCTAGGCATGGGCAACAGCCAGTAGAGCTTTACAGAATAAGGGGATGAATGGTTGTTTGTGAGGAGCAGAGAGAAGGTGAGTTTGTATTATAGAGTTCAAGATGGGGAGTGATGTCCAATGAGGTGGGAAAGATAGGTTGGGACCAGGTTAGAGGGTTGTAAAAGCTAATAGGAGAAGTTTCTGCTTGGTCCTTGAGGCCATAGGGAACCACTGGACCTCATTGAGTAGGAGAGTGACCAGGTCAGATCTGAGCTTAAGGAAAACTCTTTGGAGCTGCTGGGTTGAGGATGGACTGGATGGAAGAGACTGGAGGCAGAGACACCAAAGAGGAAGCCACTGCTATTATCTAAGTGATAGCTCATTTGTGCAGGAACTAAGGTGAAGGTTGTGTGAAGAGAGAACAGGGGTCAGATACAAGAGATATGATGGAGAGATGGATGGCCAGATTGGGGACTGATTGTTCATGTGGAGTGGGAGAGTGTGAGGAAATGAGATCATGAAATTGAGGTATGGAAGAATGGTGGGGCTTTCAACAGAATTTGAGCAATTTGGGAGAGAGGGGTGTTGAGTGGGAAAGATACTATAGGATTATTGTTTTGGATTTTATTTCAAATTAGTAGGATCCAGCAGCCATTGAGTCCAATTCATATCCTAAAGGGATCCCCACCATGATATAAGTATTAAGTGATTATCCATCCTCTGCTGGAAGCCCTCCATGGTGGTGCCTTCTCTCCTTTCCTCCTCCATAGGCAACCCATTCCCCTTGGGCACTTTCTGTTCTTTCTCTTTTAGGATCTGTTTGTGTGACCCTGGGCAAGTGACTGCAATGGGGAGGAAGTGACGGGCTGTAGTTTTCAGCAGAAATCTCTAGCAGGGTAAAAGAGAGGCACCAAGTAAGTCCACTGTAGTGTGCAGTGAGGGTCCTCATACATCAGAACTAATGAGATGGGCTGCTAAATTCTGCCATGACTTAGGGCCTATGTTAAGAAGGCTATTGACTTGACCATTGAGAACATATTCAACCACCATTGAGAAAGCTCCTACTATACCCTTGGCACTGTATGGAAGATGCAACAATGTCTGTCATTAAGAAGCTTGGAATCTCATTAGAATCATTAGAATTTTAGAATCAGAGGCAATTACAATTTAGAATCACAGTCAATAGAGCACTGAATTTGGAGTCAGGAGGACATGAATTCAAATACTCTCTCAGACTCTTATGAGCTGTGTGACCTTAGACAAATCACTTCCCCTCTGTTTTCCTCAGTTTTATCATCTACAAAATGGGAATAATATTATCACCTGCCTCCCAGGGTTTTGGTGTAGATAGATGAGAAAATATTCATACAGTGTTCTGTAAACCTTAAAGGTCTAGCTCTTATTCTTAGTTGAGTGGAGACAAGACCTTCCAGTGATGACAAGAGAACAGTTGAAGACCATGTATCTGCTCTGGGACTTCTGAGAGAAGGAGAGACCAGTGTGGGCTGGGGTCAGTTCATGGAGGAGCTGCAGCTTGTATTAGGTGTCAGGGGATGGAGCATAGGCAAAGGGAAATTTTAGGAGTAGGAAAGAGCCTGATTGCTATGAGAATAACTCAAGGGCAGGATGGATTCTGTGTCATTTTAAGAGTTGGTTTGTAGTAATGGGGGAAAAAGAGGGAAAGAACAAATTCTGAATCCTGGATTCATGATAATGGGGACATAGGCTTAGACTTCTCCATTTCCTTTATTTTAGAGGAATTTTTACAGGAATTTTATATATTGTATAGGAACCTGAGCCTCAGAAACATTAAGTGACTGGCATCAGACTAAGCAGGTGGGATTTCAACATAGGTCCTGGTGACTCCTGGTCTAGTGCTCTAACCATTAACCCAATTAACTGCCTCTCCTTGGCCCCAGTTTCCTCATGTTTTAAATGAAGGACTTGGACTCTGTTGGTGCTAATGTCCCTTTCAGATGTAAATCTATGGTCCCATGACCCTTGCTCTGTCCTCCATCCATTCCTGTCCCCTTGACAGTACCTGACAGACACACAGTCCATTACCAGGACTAATTGAAAGCTTTGATCTATCCAGGATCTTATATGTGCAAAAATATTCATAACAGCTCTTTTCTTAGTAGCCAAAATTTCTGGGAACTAAAAGGGGTGCAGATCTAGTGGGGAATGGCTAACCAGATCCTGGTGTGTGAATAGGACACAATATTATGATGTCATAGGAAGTGACACAATGGACAGCTTCAGAGGACAGGATACCTCAGTGAAATGATGCTGAGCAGAGCACTAACAACAACCTTATCTAGAAAGACATCTCTTTTCTACCCCTAGATCCATTCTACTACCATCTTATCTATTACTGGGGAGGTTGCCCCCCTTATCCTCCTGATCAGTGACACACCCCAACTGCAGTGTCCCTGGAGCTCCCCAGCTGGGTGTCATTGTAGATGCCCCACTTCCTCTCACCCTCTCTATTCTGTCTGCCCCCAAGGATGGTCCATTTTTCTTTCACGTATGACCCCTTTCCTGTTCTGCCACCCCCACACTTCACATGGTGGCCCTGATATATCACCTCATGCCTTGGTTATTTCAATGGCCTGCTGGAGGGAGGGGTCTTCCTGCCTTCATTGTCTCCTCACATTAGTCCAGCTTCCACTCAGCTGTCAAAGGGATCCTCTTTCTTCTCCTTTTATTGTTAAATTTTGAGTTCCAAAATATTTTCTTTACTCTCTTTCTAACCAATATGACACAGATATGTATAGATATATGTATATATTTATACATATATATGAAAAACCATAGTATGCATGCTTCTATTTATGAATTCTATCTCTAGAGATGGATCCCATATTCCTTCATGGGTTCTTTGTAGTTGATTTCAATATTTATCATACTCAGAATAGCTTAGTCTTTCCCAGTTATTCTTTGAACAATCTTACTGTTACTTTATCCAATGTTCTCTTGCTTCTGCTCATTTCACTCTTTATTTCATGCAACTCTCCATGTTTTTATCATAAAATTATTTTATTATTTTGCAGTTATATATAAAGCTAGTTTTCAACATTTCTTTTTATAAAATTTTGAGTTGTAAATTTTTCTCTGCATGTTTTTCTAAAATCAACCAGCTCCTCATTTCTTGCAGCACACTAGTATTTCAGCCCAATCATATACCAAAAATTGTTCAGTTATTCCCCAATTGATGGACATCCCTCAGTTGCCAGTTCTTTGCCACCACAAAGACAGCTACTCAATGGGAACTCCTTAAAGTCAAATCCTCACTATGTCCCTCAATGGTCAATAAACGTCAGTGGCTCCCTATCCCCTCCAGGCTCAAATAGAAGGGCTTTCAAAGCCCTTCATGACCTACCTTGCTTCCTTCCACATACACACCTACCCATTAGACTGGGAGCTAGCTGCTCATGGGCAGGGGCTGTGTTTGCCTTTCCTTGCATCCCTAGCACTTAGCACAGTGCTTGGCACAGAGGAGGAGCTCACCCAATGTCTATTGACTTGCTGACTGACAACTGACAAACTTTGAACTCTGTTCAGTGGAGTGTGAGACCACTGTGCCAGAGGACCCAAGGACAAAGCAGGAATCCCACCTCTCTGGAGGGAGTCAATGCACTCTGGAGGCAGAAGGAGACATGTTTTGGGAAGGGACCATCATGGGCATTTGTTGTACTGATCTATATATCTTCATTGGGAGGGCTTATCTCTTATCTTCTCTGTTATTGTTCAAGGTGGTGGAAGGAGAAGTGGAGGGAGACTGATTTTCAATGAGGCAAAAATAAATAACTGCAAAAATCCTAACCTATTCCCTCTCCAAGCCACAATGAGTGATGAGAGTAATAGGTAAATAAATGATTATGCAACAGGATTCTGGGGTCAGGGCCCCTGAAACAATAATTACAAAATCTTTGGGGAAAGGGGATTTTAATGATAACTTGGTGCTGATCTCAATTTAACTGCAATCAGTAAATCAACAAGCATTTATTAAGTACTCAGTGTCATCCCTGAGATTCTTCTCTCCAGTGTCTCCTGTCTGTACCTTGTTTGTATATAGATGTTTTCTTGTTTTCTCTCCCATTAGACTGGGAGCTCCCTGAGAGGAGGAAATGTCCTTTGGCATTTCATTATGTCACCAGTAGAGCCTGGCACATAGTAGGCCCTTCATGAATGCTTGTTGAGTGAGTGACTCACAGAGTAAGCATTTATGAAAGGTTTACTCTGTACTTGGCTTTGGGGTGGATGAGGGAATCACAAAGGCAGAAAGTGAAAAAGAAGACCTGAAATATGTTGAATTCTCCACTCAATTTTACTATTGATTCTAGCTGTTTGATGTTTGTCTTCTGCCCTTGCCAAGATGGTTCCCTCTCCTCTTTTTGCTATGAACCTCAGAAAATTCAGGTGAACCGCTGCAGATTTCTCAGAGAACTCTGCCTTGACCTTTTCTTTACACTGAACATATCTCCCTCTATTATAGGAATTTGTTTATATGCTTTCTATATCCTTCCCCTACTAGTTTGGAAGCACTTTGAGGCAAGGACTTTGTCATTTTTTTAAACTTGCTTTCATTAAGACTTAGTGTATTAGGGATTCTTAACCTCTTTGTGTCTCATAGTCCCCTGGACCATCTAGGGGAGCTTCCAGACCCCTTTTCAGAATAATGCTTTTAAATATTTGAAGGAAATGCTATATTTTAGTTTGATGTTACAGAAAAAGAAGATGTGATATTTTAACATTTAATTTTACATTCCTACCCAAAATCTATCCAGGAACCACACGTTAAGGTCCCCTGGTCTAATGCATTGCATATGAGGGAAAAGAACTGTTAGGAGCTAGATCTGGTTGTTATTTCCCACTGCCCTCCAACCTGTTCCCTGACCTCATAAATCCCAGGTAGGTACCTGAGTACAGAATAATGAATGATAGTTGGATTTTTAAAAAGAATAAACATTTTAATCTTTAGTTTTGAGCTCCAAGTTTTATCCCTCCTTCCTTCCCTCCCCTCCCTCCTCTCTGAGGTGGCCAGCAATCAGATGTGGGTTAAATAGGGCAATTATGTAAAACATTATCATAGTAGTCATTTTGTACAAGAAAAGTTGAATAAAAGGGAAAAATAAAAGAAAGGGGAAAATAGCATGCTTCATTCTGTGTTCAATCAATATCAGTTCTTTCTTTGGAGGTGAATAGTCTGCTTCCTCATTAGTCCTTTGGCATTGTCTTGGATCATTGTACTGCTGAGAATAGTTAAGATACTTGGGTTTTTAGACCTAATTGAAGTATGGGTTGAATGGGGCATGGGAGTATGCTTTTGAAGGAAGATTCTGAAAAGCTAGACTTGTATTTGTGAGGAGAGAAGATGGCAGAATTAAACAAAGAGAAATATCTATGAGAGTCTTTCTTTGGTTGATTATATTTTGTTGCAATAGCTGGGGTAGGGGAGAGTAAGGGTCTGAATAGACAAAGAAGCTCCATGGTTCCCCCCTCCCCCTCCTCATCCACCCCTGACTTGGAGGAAGAGTGTTGCTAGGGAACATTAATGCAGGTTTTTAGAGGCCCCAGCCAATGAGAAGCCAGGAATGATCTGCAGACACCTTGCACCATAGAGTGTTCAAGTGGCTTATTATACAGACCTGCAGAGAAGGGATGTATTGTTAACCCTATGGGTTCTGAGATCGTTTTAGTTTTTAATATTTATCAAGTTAAACATGCAAGCTAGTATTGATGGAAACTTCTATGTTCTCTGCCCTTTGTTAGCCCCTGGAGATTCAAATATGTAGAGGTATATACCTGTCTAACATATATAAGTATATATCCATATATCCATATATTACTATATATAGATACTTGTAGAATATATATATATATATATATATATATATATATATATATATATATATATATATAGTATATGGATGCTTATAGAACAGAGATGAAGGGACTGTCCCTGCAGAAGGGGACCTTGACACCAACTGAACTTGGCTTTAAGATTGGTTCCCCATCCATTCCTAGGCTATGGAGAAAGGGAGAAAGAGAAAAAATACAAGGGACTCAGAAACAAGGAAGGTAGGGAAGGAACCCATTAACAGGCTTGGGCTGAGCGAATGAAGACTTCATGTAGAAATGATATTTTGGTTCAATCTTGAAGGAAAAAGAGGGCTGTATAAGACAGAGGTGAGGAGTGGAGTGCATTCTAATTATGGGAAAAATCCATTAGAGATTCACAGAGTTAGGAGGTGAAGGGTTGTTTGTGAGGAGCAGAGAGAAGGTGAGTTTGTATTGTAGAGTTCAAGATGGGGAGTGATGTCCAATGAGTTGGGGAAGATAGGTTGGGAAGAGGTTGTAGAGGGTTGTAAAAGCTAGTAGGAGAAGTTTGTGCTTGGTCCTTGAGGCCATAGGGAGCCACTGGACCTCATTGAGTAGGAGAGTGACCAGGTCAGATTTGAGCTTAAGGAAAACCCTTTGGCAGCTATTGGGTTGAGGATGGACTGGATGGGACAAGACTGGAGTTAGGGACACCAATGAGGAAGCCACTTCCATTATCTCAGTGAGAGGTGATTGGGTCAGAAACTACAGTGGAGGCTGTGTGAGGAGAGAGCAAGGGTCACATGCAAGAGATATGGTGGAGAGATGGATGGATAGATTGGTGACTGATGGACATAGGGAGTGAGAAAGTGTGAGGAACTGAGGAGAATACCCAGGTTATGAAATTGGTAGACTGAAAGAATGGTGGTGCTTTCAATAGAAATTGGCTAATTTGGAGACAAGTGGGGTGAGTGGGAAAGATAATATAGGAGTCATGTTTTGGATTTCATAGTATTAAAGACATTCCAAATTAGTAGGGATCCAGCAGCCTTTGAGTCCAATTCATATCCTAAAAGAATCCCCACCATAAGCATAAGTAATAAGTGATCCTCCATCTTCTGATAAAACCCTTCAAGGTGGTGCCTCCTTCCTGCCCTCCTCTCTAGACAGCCCATTACCCTTGGTCACTTCCTGGACAGTTCTCATTGGTAGGAAGTTGGGCAGTTTTTACTGACACTGAGCCTTACTGAGCCTCTTTCTAACCCCACTCCCCGTTGGCATCCTCCTGGTTCTATCTTTTGGGAACAAATAGAACAGATCTCATACTTTTCCCTGGGACGTCCCTGCCTACAGTTGAAGGTGGCTCTCATGTCTCCTTTCATGCTTTATTATTACAGGCTAAATATCCTCACCATCTTCAGTTGATCCACATGTGTCATGAGCTCATAACCCTTCACCCTTCTGGCTGCTCTTCTCTGGACACTCTCTAGATTATCAATGTCCTTAGGCAACTATGATGGCCAGAGCTGAACATAATCATCAAGATGAGCTATGAGAAAAGCAGAGAAAAGTGGGACTTTCCCTCACCCTCCTCTTCATGGAAGATGTGCCTGTATTAATGCAGCCCATGACTGAACAAGGTCTATCGACTGTCATCACACTGCTCCCCCATATTGAGCTCCCAGTGCACTAAACCCCCCAATATTTTTAGAAAAACTGTTGATCCATACCTCCCTCATCTTATCCTTATGAAGTACTAACTTTATAAACACTAGAGGTTTTGTACCCAATTAGAAGTTTTAATATCGATCCCTATTGAATGTCATCTTGTTGATTTTTGAGGTATCTCTGGGACCTTGTAATTTGAAATATTTAATTATGCAGTTGGTGAAGTGGCTTTGAACCTCAGGATAGATTGGGGCAGACATTTAAATGTGGAAGTCACAGATAGAGAGATGATGGATCAACTAAGGGACTTTGTGAGGTCAGAGAGAGAGTCAGAGAGAGACAGTGAAAGATTTAGAGAGTGGGAAGGAAGAAAAGAGAGAAAAAGACAGAAACAGGTAGAAAGAGAGAAAAATAAGAAAGAAAGACAGAGAGAGAGAGAGGGTGAGAGAGAGAAGAAGAGTGAGAAAGAAAGATATGAAGAAGAGAAACCTAGGGAGCCCTCACATTTAGAGGACATGATTTAGTTGATGTGCTAGTAAAACAGGAGAAGGTCTGGTGCTTTGCTTATGGTTGGCAAACTCTTTCAGTAACAAGACTAGGTCTTTTTTCCTACCCATTTCCTGACCTCATAAATCCCAGGTATGTTCTTGAGATCTTGTGGGGAAAGATGAAAAATATATGGATTTTGAGAGATAATTGGTGAATTGGATACAGGTGGAAAGGGCTTGGTTCCTGAAGAAAGGTTCTGAAACTTAAGTTTGTATCTGTGAGGAGAAAAGATGGCAGAATTATAACAAAGGAAAAATTTCTTTTGAGAGTCATTAATTGATTGTGTGGTGTGGGAGCTGAGGTAGGGGAGACTAAGGGCTTGGAGTAGACAATGAAGCTCCATGGCTTTCCACCCCACCCCCACACTCCCCACTCCCCCCTGACTTGGAGGAAGAGTGTTGCTAGGAGACATTGGAGCAGGTTTTTTAGAATCTTCAGCCAATGAGAAGTCAGCAATAATCTGCAGACACCTTGTGCCATAGACTGTTCAAGTGCCTCATTATACAGACCAGAAGAGAAGGGATGTATTGTTAACCCTATGGGTTCTGAGAAAGACTTGGTTTTCCTTGGCTTTTCAGGGGAAATAAGCAAGCATTCATGGAACCTGCTATGTTCCCTGCCCCGTGTTACACACTGGGGATGCAAATATATACAGATAGGCACACATATATGTACATATAGACACTCACATACATGAATATAGATACACACATATGTATGCAGATGTCTATAGAGTAGTAAATGTGTGTATATATATGTTTGTGTATATCTTTATAATATATACCTATTTGTATAAATAATGCATGTAAAAAACCTAAATGAACAGGGAATAGGCACATTCTTTACTCCCTCTGTGATTTCTCTGATACAAGGTACCCTCAGGTGAAGAACCTCTCTCTGGATGCTGCATTTGGGCACCTTCTCAGCTATGTATCATCCCAGGGAGATGCCTAGATCCCAGAGGTGAAGGGACTGTCCTGGGGAAGGGGCCCTTGACACTGACCTGGCTTTGAGATGGCTCCCCAATGTGAAGAGAAAAAAATACAAGGGAATCAAATAGAAGGGAGGTAGGCAAGGATGCTATTAACAGGTGTGGGCTCAGGAAAGGAAGGCTTCATGTAGAAATGGTGCTTGGGTTGAGTTTTGAAGGAAAAGGGGGGTTGTTTGAGGCAAAGGTTAGTGGGAAGTTCATTCTAGGCATGGGGAATGTCCAGCACAGATTCATGGAGTTAGGAGGTGAATGGTTGTTTGTGAAGAACAGAGAAAAGATAAGTTTCTATTGTAGGGTTCAAAATGTGTAGTGATGTGCAATAAGGTGAGCAAGTTAGGCTGGGACCAGGGTGTAGAGGGATATAAAACCTAGGAGGAAAAGTTTGTAACTGATCCTAGAGGTCATAGGGAGCCACTGGACATTATTGAGTAGGAGAGTAATAAGGTAAGATATGAGCTTAAGGAAAAGTCCCTTTGTTAGCTGTTGGGTTGAGGATGGATTGGATAAAAAAGACTGGCGATAGGGACACCAATGAGGAGACCACTGCCATTATCTCAGTAGAGGTGATTGGGGCAGGAACTAAGGTGATGGCTGTGTTAGGACGGAGCAGGGGTCAGATGCAAGAGACATGGTGGAGAGATGGATGGTCATATTGGGGATTGACTGGATATGCGGAACGAGAGAGTGTGAGGAACTGACGAGAATGCCCAGGTCATGAAACTGAGAGACTGGAAGAATGGTGGGGCTTTCAACAGAAATTGGGCAATTTGGGAGACAGATGTGGTGAGTGGGAAAGATACTGTAGGAGTTCTGTTTTGGACCTCACAGTATCAAATAATTTTCAAGTTAGTAGGGAACTAGCCAGTAGTCATCAAGTTTGATTCATATTCTAAAGGAATTTCTACCATAGCACAAGTAATAAATGGTCCTCCACCTTCTGCTAGAAGCACTCCAAGGTGGTGCCTCCTCTCTCCCCTCCTATATAGGCAGCCCATTCCCCTTGGACACTTCCTGGACAGCTCTCCTTGGTAGGAAGTTGTGTAGTTTTTACTGACATTGAGCCTTGTTGAGCCTCTTTTCAGCCTCCATCCTATCCTCCTGGTTTTGTCTTCTGTGACCAAACAGAGAACAGATCTCATCCTTTTCCCTGGGACATCCCTGCCTACACATGAAGGTGTCTCTCATGTCTCCCCTGATGCTTCCTCACTCTAGGCTAAACATACCAATCTCTTTGAGTTGAGCACGTGTGTTATGAACTGATGACCTTTCACCTTCCTGGACTCTCTCCCACTTATCAATGTTCTTAGTCAACTATGATGGCCAGAGCTGAACATAATCCTTGAGATGAGCTATGAAAAGGGCAGAGAACCATGGGAATATCCCCCAGCTCCTTGTTCACGGAATCCGTCCCTTAATCATGTAGCATAAGTTTGAATAAGGTCTATTTGCTGCCACCACACTGCTCACCCCTATTGGGCTCCCAGTGTACTAAAATCCCACATTTTTTCAGAGAAATTGGTGATTCATGCCTCTCTCAACTTACACTTGTGAAGTTGATATTTTTGTACCCAAGTAGAATATATAATGTTGATTCCTATTGAATATCATCTTGGTGATTTTGAGATATGTTTGGGACATTGCAGTTTGAAATATCTAATTAGGCAGTTGGCAAGGGGACCCTAAAGTTCAGGAGAGACACTGGGGCTAGAGATAAAGATCTGGGAATCATGTGCAGAGAGATGACTGTAAATTCCAGGTAGCTTGTGAGGCTACAGAGAGAGGAGGAAGAGAAAAAGACAGAAAGAGACAGACATAGAGAAAAGAGAGATATAGAGAGATAAAGAGGGAGAGAGATATATTCAATGGAGAGAGAAAGAGAGATAGAGATGAAGAGGCAGAAAAGCAGAGAGAGAAAGAAAGAGAAAGAGTGAGACAGAGAGACACATTGAGAGAGAAACAGAGCAAAAGGAAGAGGAAGAGAAGCCGGGAGAACACTCCCATTTAGAGGACATGATTTAGTTGATGAGGTAGCCAAGAAGCTTGAGAAGGGGTTAGCCAGGCAGGAGGGGAACCAGGAGAAAACAGGATCACCAAAAGCCAGAGACAGTGTCGAGGAGGCGTGGGTTGTCAGAAGGTCCAATGCAGCAGGGAGGCCAAGAAGAAAGAGAACTGAGCAAAGGCAGTTGGGTTTGCCCATTAAAAGGTAACTGGTAACTTTAGGATGGATGAGTTTCAGTTGAGGTATGAGACCATAAACTGGATTACAAATGGCTGAAGACAAAGTGAGAAGACTGGCTGCAGAGACAATGAGAGCAGACTCTTTGTTTTCTAGAGATTTTACTGGAAAATGGAAGAGACATAGAGGAGGTTTGCCTGAGGGGCTGGTAGAGTCTAGTGAAGGTTCTTTATTGATGGGGTACATTGGGCATGTTTGAAGGTGCTAGGGAAGCACAGATATAAATGGCTGGGATGGAGAGAAAGAGCAGAACAGAGACATATGGTGAGTTAGGAGGCAATCTGTTGGAACAAAGGCAAGGAGAGGAGATGAAGAGCACATGTAAAGGCATTGGCCTGGGTAAGGAGCAAGTTTACCTGACCATCAGATACTGGGGAAAGAAGCAGAGAGCAGGGTATGATGCCAAGGCAAGTTTGAGATGAAAAGTAAAGCTGAGGAGGGAGCCCAGTGACTGGCTTCAATTTTCTTAGTGACATAAAACATCAAGTCCTTAGTTGATAGAATGGCATGAGGGAGATCAGTGTGAGCAGAGGTCTACTGTTAAATGTTTAACAACCAGTTCTCTGAAAAAAAAGTATGCATGGCATGCCCTTAAGTTTCGTTTGCACTATCAACTTTGTATCCATGAATTTTTTAAGTCTAGAGAATCAAGGTAACAGTAAATCGGGACTTGATTGGCAGGAAATGTAAACACTCTCACTGAAAATGTAACACTGGGCTTTAATGAGCTGGTACAAGCTGCCTCCAGCATTGTCCTTTGGGTGAGAGTCAAGGCAAGAAGCTAAGGTTTGGAATCAATTCTCTGGGGAGGGAGTCAGGGAATAAACTAAATGACTTATAAAAACTTGTCCTTTCTTTGCATTTTATGAACCAGGTGCCTGCAAGGGCAGTTATTGTCCATATGTTAGATGGTGTCAGGGAAGACTCTCCTTGATTATCTGGAGAAGGAATGATGCAGAGAAATGAGAAGTCCCCCAAGGTAAATTCCTGCCTCCCTATTAAGGGGGAGCCTCTGAGATCCCCACTCAGTAGGGGCAAAATAGCTTTTCTAGAGATGGAAGTGACCAGAATTAGCCTAATGGAGCCTGGAGGCTAAACCCAGGTTCTTCCCTTCTGAGACCAGCCTATCCTGGAAGTCACATGGTCCAGGAGAAGAAGAGCTTGACTCTAGAAGTTAGTAGACCTTGGAGCCTGTCCTGGATCTTTCCTGATTCTTTTGTGTGACTCTGAGCAAGTCACTACAATGGGGAGAAGGAGAAGGGCTGCTATTTCCAATAGAAATCTCTAGAAATGAGAAAGAGAGGCACCAAGTAAATAAACTGCCATCTAGGGCCTTATGTGAGGAGTGAGGGTCCTGATATGTCAGAAATAATGTTTTGAGCTTCTAATTCTGTATCTATGTTAGGATGGATATTGAATAGACTACTGACAACAAATTCAACCCCCATTCAGGAAGCTCCTCCTATACCCCTGGCACTGTATGGAAGATGCAACAATTTCTGTCATTAAGAAGCTTGGAGTCTTATTAGAATCATTAGAATTTTAGAATCAGAGGCAGTGACATAGTCAATAGAGCACTGCATTTGGAATCAGGAAGACATGAGTTCAAATTCTGTCTCTTACCCTTACTAGCTATGTGTCCTTGGACAAAGCACTTCTCCTTTGTGTGCCTCAGTTGGAAATGATAACAGCACGTGCCTCTCAGAGTTGTTTTGAGGATACATGAGAAGATATTCATAGAGTTCTTTGCAAACCTTAATATTCTAGCTCTTATTCTTGAGGGGAGATAAGACATTTAAGTGAAAACAAGAGAATAATCGAAGGCCGTATACCTGCTCTGCGACTTCTGAGTGAAGGAGAGAACACTGTGGACTGGAGTCACTTCATGGAGGACCTGCTGCTTGAATGAGGTCTTATGGGAAGGAACAGAGGAAAGAGGCAGCTTTGGAAGTAGGAATGAGTCTGATGGCTCTGAGGATTACTCACAGGCAGGATTTGTTCTAAGGAAGTGGAAGAGTTGGATTGTAGCAATATGGGGGGGTGAGAGAGAAAGTCCTGATTCATGGGCTCATGCATAACGGGGACCTAGATTTAGAGCTGGCAGGAAACTTGGAGGTAAACCAAGCCATTTCCTTCATTTTACAGATGGGGAAACTGAGCCTAAGAGAAGTTAAGTGATTTTCCTCAGAATAAACAGCTGATCAGAGTCTTATCCAGGATTGAAAACAGGTCTTCCTGACTCCTTATCCAATGCTCTAACCATTGACCCACTCAGCTTCCTCTCCTTGGTCTCAGCTTCTTCATAGTTGAAATGAGGGTCTTGGTCTAGGCAGGTGCTAATGTCCCTTCCAGATCTGAGTCTATGGTCCCATGATCCCCTCTCTGTCCTCCATCTAGTCCTCTCCCTGTGACAACACCTGACAGACACACAGTCCATTACCAGGACTAACTGAAGAGCTTTGGGGCCTTCCAGGGTCCTATCTATACAGAAATATTCCTGGCAGCTCTTTTCATAGTAAGCCAAAATCCCTGGAACTGAAGGGTGCAGACCTACTGGGAATGGCTACCAGCTCCTGGGGTGTGAAATGGGACACAGTATTATGATGCCATAAGCAATGATACAGTGGACAGTTTTCAGAGGACAGAAGACCTCACTGACATGATACTGAGCAGAGCAGTGACAACAAACTTATGAAGACAGACATCTCTCTACCCCCAGACCCTCCCTGCTGCCATCTTCTCTTTTACTATGGAGGCCACCACCCTCATCCTCCTGGTCACTCAGGCCCCCACCTTCATTGTCCCTGGGGCTCACCAGCTGGGTGTCCTTGTGGACCCTTTACTCTCTCTCATCCTTCTCTATTCTATCTCCCCCCAAGGCTCATCCATTTTACTTTGTACTATTTTTCACATGCAGCCACTTTCCTTACTCAGTCACTCCAAAAGCCCCAGGTGCTGGTTTTCAACTTCCCTTGCCTTAGCTCCTGCAATGGCCTGCTGCAGGTGTGGTCTGCCTGCCTCAGCTGCCCCACTCCACTCCAGTATCTCCTCTACTCAAATGTTAAAGGGCTCTTCCCCCCCCAATTTTATTTGGTTTTTTTTTTTTGGGTTACATTTTAAGTTCCAAACTGTCTCTCTCCCTCTTTTTCCACCCTATATCAGAGAAAGCTTACCATTTCACACACCTCCAGGAAGCCTTCTCTGATCACTCCTAATGATTCAGGACAAATATCCTTCCCTCTGTTTACCTTCATCCAGTTATTGTGTATATAGTGTTTGTACAGGATTGTTTGCATGTTATCTTCTCCATTAGACTGGGAGCTCCTCATGGGCAGGGACTATTCTTGCCTTTCTTTGTATCCCCAGCACTTAGCACAGAGCTTGGCACATAGTAGGAGCTCAGAAAATGTTTATTGGCTTTCTGAGCAACAACTTTGAAAGACTTTGACTGCTCAGTGGAGTGGGAAGTCATGATGCCAGAGGACCTGAGGATGAGGCAGGAAACCCACCTCTCTAGCAGGAGGAGATAGACTCTGGAGGTGGAAGGAGACATACTTTTGGAAGGGGCCATTGTGGAATCTGTGTTGCTGATCTAGACATCTTTATTGTGAAGACTTTTATTTTATTTTTAAAAAATTGTTCAATTTGTGAAAGGAGAAGTGGAGGGGGATTGATAAGAAATGTAAAAATAAATAAATGTAACAAGCCACAATGAAGAACTGAATCTGATTATACAGCATGATTTAGGGGTCAATAATCCCTGAAATCAAATATCACAATTGCTTATGGGGAAGGGGATTTTAATAATCACCTGGTGCTAATCTCAATTTATTTTATTTTATTATGCTAATCTCAATTTAATTGCAATCAGTAAATCAACAAGCATTTATTAAGTAAGTATTCAGCGCCTTCCCTGTGAGATTCTCTTCAGTCTCTGCTGTCTGTACCTTGTTTGTACATAGATGTTTACTTGTTTTATCTCCCATTAGACTGGGAGCTCCTGAAGAGAAGGAAATGACCTTTGGCCCTTCTTGATGACCCCACCTATGCCTGGCGCATAGTAGGCCCTTAATGAATACTTATTGAGTAAGTGACCCATAGAGTGAACATTTATGAAGGGCTTACTGTGCACTAAGTCCTTCTTGGATCACTGGCTCAGCTTGGTAGAG
Organism: Dromiciops gliroides; assembly: GCF_019393635.1. Taxonomy (NCBI): domain Eukaryota; kingdom Metazoa; phylum Chordata; class Mammalia; order Microbiotheria; family Microbiotheriidae; genus Dromiciops; species Dromiciops gliroides. The sequence goes on from NC_057861.1 coordinate 745,825,636, forward strand.
GGGCTTGTACAGCTCAATGAATCTATGAACTTTGTTGCATGCAGTTCCCCCAAATGGATGGCTCATACTGGAAAGTTCTGACAAAAGTAGAAGGAAATGGGAAACCACTACAGTATCTTTTCCAGGAGTCCCTGATGGACAGTTCTAAAATCATAAAAGAGATGACCATAGAGGATGAGCCCCTCAGGTGGAAAGAGTACAGGATAACTCAAAGCAGCTTCATGAAGAATGATGAGGTCAAAGCCAAAAGGTAGCTCAGCTGTGGATTCATCTGATGTCAAAAGGAAAGTCTTATGCTGCAAATATCTATATTGCAGAGGAACCTGGCATATAAGAACTATGAACCAAAGTAAGCTGGATGTGTCAGACAGGAGATAGAAAGAGTAACATCTTCACCTTGGGTGTCAGTGAATTTAAATGGACAGGAAGGGGTGAATTTAACTCACACGATCACTATATTGACTATTGTGGGCAAGAATCCCTTAGAAGAAACACAGTAGCCCTCAGCATCAATAAAAAGGGTGAGAAATGCAGTACTGGCATATCATCTCAAAAATGACCAAATGGTATCTGTTCAAATACAAGGCAAACTGTTCAAAACCACAGTAAGAGAAGTCCATGTTCCAAACACTTACGCTGAAGAGGTCAAAGTTGATCAGTTCTATGACAACCTGTATCTTTTAGAAATAACACTAAAATGTCACATTAATGATAGGGATTAGAAAGTTAAAGTAGGAAATCAAAAGATAATTGGAATAACAGGCAAATTGGACCTTGGAGTATAGGGCAGAGACTAACAAACTTTTGTCAAAGTAACTCACTGGTCATAAACTCTTTTTGAGCAACCCAGAAAGCATCTGTACACATGGACATCACTAGATGTATGATATAGAAATCAGATTGATCATTTATTTTGCTGCCAAGGGTGGAAAATATCTATACAGTCAGTTAAAACTAGATGTGGAGCTGACTCTGGTTTAAATCTTGACTTTTTATTACAAAATTAGACTTAAATTGAAGAAAGTAGGGACAACCACAAGACTATAAGTATGACCTAAATAACACCCCTTATGAATATGAAGTTGAGGTGATGAATAGACTTAAGGGGTTAGATCTGATAGAGTTCTTGAAGAACTATGGAAAGAGGTTCAAAATACTGTAAACATGGCAGCAACAAAAAATATCTCAAAGAAAATGAAGAGCAAGAAAACAAAATGGCTTTCAGATGAGGCTATATGAATAGCTGAGGAAAGAAGGAAAGGGAAAGGAGAAAGGGAAAGATATATTCAAATGAATGCAGAATCCTAGAGAATAGCAAGAAAAGATAACAATGGTAGAGACATAACAGAAACAGAAGAGATTAAAAATAGGTGGCAAGAACGTACAGAACAAGTATACAAGAAAGCTCTTTTAAAAAAGTAGTTTAGTATTTTCTAGTTACATATAAGGATAGTTTCCAACATTTATTTTCACAGGATTTTTAGTTCCAAATTTTTTTCCCCACCCTCCCTTCCCTCCCTCCTCCTCAAGATGGAAAGCAATCTGATATAGGTTGTATATGTACAATCACATTAAACATATTTCTGCATTAGTCATCTTGTGAAAGAAGAATCAGAGAAAAAGGCAAAAACCTCAAAAAAGAAGGAAAAAAACCAGTCCAAAAGTAGAAACAGTATGGTTCAATCTACATTCATAATTCGCAGTTCTTTTTTTCTGGATGTTGAGAACATTTTCTATCATGAGTTCTTTGAAACTGTTTTGGATCATTGCACTGCTGAGAAGAGCCAAGTCTATCCCCATTGTTCATCACATAATATTGTTGTTATTGTGTACAATGTTCTCCTGGTTCTGCTCCTCTCAGTCAGCATCAGTTCATGTAAATCCTTCCAGGTTTCTCTGAACTCCTCCTGCTCATCATTTCTTACAGCACAATAGTATTCCATTACATTCATATACCACAATTTGTTTAGCTATTCTCCTATTGATGGGCATTTCCTCGATTTCTAATTCTTTGCCACCACAAAGAAAGCTGTTATAAATATTTGTACATGTGGATCCTTTCCCCTTTTCTATGGTCTCTTTGGGATACAGACCTAGCAGTGGTACCACCGGGTCAAAGGGTATGAACAGTCCCATAGCCCTTTGGGCATAGTTCCAAATTGATCTCCAGAATGGTTGGATCAGTTCACAACTCCACCAACAATGCATTAGTGTTCCAATTTTTCCACAGTTTCTCCAACATTTATTATTTTCCTTTTTTGTCATATTAGCCAATCTGATAGGTGTCAGGTGGTACCTCAGAGTTGTTTTAATTTGCATTTCCCTGATCAATAGTGATTTAGAGCATTTTTTCATATGGGAAGAGATAGCTTTGATTTCTTCATCAGAAAACTGCCTGTTCATATCCTTTGACCATTTCTCAACTGGGGAATGACTTGGATTCTTATATATTTGATTTAGTTCCCTATATATTTTAGAAATGAGGCCTTTATCAGAAGTACTGGCCATAAAAATGTTTCCCAGCTTTCTGCCTCCCTTCTAATTTTGGATGCATTGCTTCTGTTTGTACAAAACTTTTAAATTTAATGTAATCAAAGTCTTCCATCTTGCATTTCATAATATTCTCTATCTCTTGTTTGGACATAAATTGTTTTCTTCTCCAAAGGTCTGAGAGGTAAACTATTCCTTCCTCTCCTAATGTATCTATGGTATCACCCTTTTTGTCTAAATCTTGAACCCATTTTGACATTATTTTTGTATAAGGTGTAAAGTGTTGGTCTATGCCTAGTTTCTACCATATTGTTTTCCAGTTTTCCCTGCAGTTTTTGCCAAATACTGAGTTCCTATCCCAGAAGCTGAAGTCTTTGGGTTTATCAAACAGTAGATTACTATAGTCATTTACTACTGTGTCTCTTGTGCCTAAGCTATTCCATTGATCCACTAATAAGAAAGCTCTTAACATCCCCAAGAACCATAATGACATTGTTAGTGATCTAAAGCTAGGCATTCTGGAAAATGAAGTCAAGTAGGTCCTAAGAAGTATTGCTAACCATAAGGCTAATGGAGGTGATGGAATTCCAGCTGAGTTACTTAAAACTCTAAAAGATGATGCTGTTAAAAATTCTGCACTTAATATCCCAGAAAATTTGGAAGACGTAATAGTGATCATTGAATTGGAAAAGATCAGTTTACATCCCAGTCTTAAAGAAGGGCAACCCCAAGGAATGTTCAAATGACCAAACATTTGTGCTGATTTCACACACCAGCAAGGTTATGCTTAAGAATCCCCTCACTAGGCTTCAGCAATGCGAACTAAGAATTACCAAAAGAGAAAGTTGGTTTTAGAAGAGACAAAGGAGGTAGAGACCAAATTGCCAACATTTGTTAGATTATGGAGAAAGTAAGGGAATTCCAGAAAAAGATCTATTTTTGCTTCATTGACTATACTAAGGACTTTGTGCATATCACAACAAAATGTGGCAAGTACTTAAAGAGACAGGAGTACCAGATCATCTTACCTGTCTCTTGAGGAAACTGTTTGAGGGCCATGAAGCAACAGTTAGAACCAAACATAGGACAACTGATTGGTTTAAGACTGGAAAAGGAGTATGACAAGGCTGTAGATTGTTACCTTATTTATTTGACTCGTGTGGAGATTACATTATGCCAAATGCCAGGCTGGAGCAATCAAAAGCTAGTATTAAGGTTGTGGGGAGAAATAATCAACAATCTCAGATATGCAGACAATGCCACTCTGATGACAGAAAGTGAATGAAGAAAAATGAAGAAGCCTCTTGATAAGGGTGAAGGAGGAGAGTATAAAAGTTGGCTTGAAGATAAACTTTAAAAAAAACCCCAACAATTTTGTCAACTGTTTCATAACTTCCTGGCCAATAGAGGGAGAGGAAATGGAAGCTTTGTCAGGTTTTGTGTATTTGGGTTCCAAGATCATGGCACATAGTGACTGCAGCCATGAAATGAAAAGAAACTTGCTCCTTGGAAGGAAAGTGCTGACAAATCTGGACAGCATATGGAAAAGCAGAACCATCACCTTGCCAATGAAGGTCCAAATAGTCAAAGCTATGGTTTTTCCAGTAACAACATATGACTGGGAGAGTTGGATTATAAGGGAAGCTGAACACTGTAGATTTGATGCTTTCAAACTGTGGTGCTGGAGAAGACTTTGGAGAGTCCTTTGGACAGAAAGAGGTAAAATTCACCAATACTTAAAGAAATTCAGACTGTTCATTGGAAGGACAAATATAGAAGCTGGAGCTTAAAAAACTTTAGCCTCATAAGAAGAAGACAGAACTCATTGGAAATAACCCTGATGTTGGGAACTATTGAAGGCAAATGGACAAGGATATAAGAGGATGAGATGGAAGGGTAGTGGCATGGAAGTAAGGACCATGAGCTTAGATAGCCTTCGGGACAGTGTGGAGGATTGAAGAGCCTGGCTGGCTAGGGACCATGGATTTAGGAAGAGTGAGACATGACTGAAAAACTGAACAACGAACTTGCTAAGAGACCAGTAGGATGAGGGAATCACAAGGGCAGAAAACAAAAGAACATGATGCTCCATATATTGAGACTTCCACTAAATTTAACTATCAATACCAGCTGCCCGTGGTGTGTCCTCTGTTCTCCCCAAGATGGTTCCTTGTCTTCTTTTTGCTATGAACACCAGAACAGTCAGGTGTCTCTCCTCAGATGTCTCACAGCACTCTGCCCAGACCTTTTATTTACACTGAACATATTGCCCCCTTGTATCACAGTTATTTGCGTGCATACTTTCTGTATCCTTTCCCCACTAGATTGGAAGGATTTTCTGGGAAGGGTCTATGTCTTGTTTCAACTTTGTACTATCAAGGCTTAGTGTAGTACTGGGATTCTTAATATTTATTTTATCATGGGCCACTTGGCCATTGAGGGAAGCCTCTGCACCCCTTCTCAGAAAAAGGCTTTTAAATAATCAAAGGAAAAAATAATTGAAGGGAATGCTACATTTATGTTAGAGGAGAAGGAAAATAGGGATGTCATTTTTTCCTTAGCTAAATATACATACCCCCAATCTTTAAAATCTATCCATTGGGCATAGTTTAAGACACCCCCAGTTCTAGGGCACCGCATATGTGTGATAAGATCTTTCAGGAGCACCCATTTCCTGAACTCATAAATCTCAGGTGTGTACCTTGAATTGTGTGTGAAAGGATGAAAGACAGATTGATTTTTAAAGATAATTGTTGGATTGGGTGGATGGGAAATGGGGTTGTGTTCCTGAAGGAGGATTTTGAAAAACCAGGCTTGTACCTGTGAGGCAAGAAGATGGCGGAATTATAGGACAAAGGAAAAATCTCTAAGAGAGTTCTTGTTTGTTTCTGTGGTATGGGAGCTGGGGTAGGGAGAGTAAGGGCCTGGAATACACAATGAAGCTCCATGACTCCCCACCCCACCCCCTCAGTCTCTGTTCTCCCCCCTGACTTGGAGGAAAAAAGTGTTGCTAGGGAACATTAATGCAGGTTTTTAGAGGCCCCAGCCAATGAGAACCCAGGAATGATCTGCAGACACCTTCACCATAGACTGCTTAAGTGGCTCATTATACAGACCAGCAGAGAAGGGCTATTTTTTGGTTAACTCTTTGGGTTCTGAGATAGGTTTAGTTTTTAATGGCTTACCAAGGAAAACAACTATAAGCAAAAAGGATGCATTAATGGAAAATGCTATGTTCCAAGTGCTATGCTCAGTCTTGGGGGACGCAAATATATACATACATGCATGCACAATACATATAAACACATATATGCACATACACGCACACATAAACATATACATACATATACACACAGATACATATGTATTTACCAAAATACCTGTTTATATATATATATATATATATATATATGCATATTTGTAAATCAATGAAAAGTGAATAGGCACATTCTCAACTTGATATGTGATTTCATTGCTATAGATAACCCCTAGGTGATATACTTCCCTTTCTTGGTTCTGCATTTGGGCACCTTCTCAGCTGTTCATCACCCCAGGGAGATACTTAGAGCCCAGAGGTGAAGGGACTGTCCTGGGGAAGGGGGACTTGACACTGACCCAAACTGGCTTTGAGAAAGGCTCCCCAGGCACTCCTAAGCTGTGGATAAAGGCATGAAGAGAAAAAATACAAGGGAGTCAAATAGAAGGGAGGGATGTCATTAGCAGGTGTGGGCTCAGGAAAGCAAGGCTTCATGTAGAAATGGTTCTTGGGTTGAGTCTTGAAGGCAAAGGAATGTTGTGGGAGGTAGAGGTGAGGGGGAAGGTCATTCTAGACATGGGGAACATCCAATACAGATTCAGGGATGCAGGAGGGGAAGGGTTGTTAGTGAGGAACAGAGAGAAAGAGAGTTTGTATTGCAGAGTTCAAGATGGGAAGTAATGTCCAAAGAGGAGGGGATGATAGCTTGGCCCCTGGTGGTACAGGGTTTTAAAAACTAACTGGAGAAGTTACTGGAGAAGAGAACAGGGCTCAGATGCAAGAGGCATGGTGGAGAGAGGCATGTCCAGACGGGGAGTGAGAGAGTGTGAGGAATTGAAGAGAATACCCAGGTCCTGAAATTGGGAGACTGGAGGAATGGTGGTGCTTTCAACAGGAATAGGGCAATTTGGGAGACAGGTGGGGTGAGTGGGAAAGATAATGAGTCATATTTTAGACTTCACAGTATCAGAGAATTTTCGAGTTAATATGGATCCAGCAGCCATTGAGTGTAATTTATACACTAAAGGAATACCTACCTTAACATAAGTAATAAGTGATCCTCCACCCTCTGTGGAAGCCCTCTCAGGTGCTGCCTCCTCCCCTCCCCTCTAGGCAGCCCATTCCCCTTGGGCACTTTCTGGACAGCTCTCATGGGTAGGAAGTTGGACAGTTTTTACTGACATTGAGCCTTGTTGAGCTCTCTTCCAACCTCCCCATCACATCCTCCTGGTTTTGTCTTCTGTGATCAAACAGAACAGATATCATCCTTTTCCCTGGGACATCCCTGCCTACACTTGAAGATATTTTCTCCACAGACTAGGAATGGTTGGGGAACCAAACTCAAAGCCAGTTTGGGTTGATGTCAAGGACCTATCCCCCACCTCCCTATTCATGGAATTTGTGACCCACTGATGCAACACAAGATTGAGTAAGTTCTACTGGCTGCCACCATATTGCTCATCCCTACTGGGCTCTTAGTACATCAAAGTCCCCCAGTCTTTACAGCAGAACTGTTGATCCATGCCTCCCTCAACTCACACTGTGAGATTGAGCTTTTGTACCTAATAAGAAGATTTAACAGTGGTCTTTATTGAAATGAAAAGTCCCAAGGTAAATCCTGTTAAGGGGCAGTCCCTGAGATCCACACTCAGTAAGGGTCAAATAGCTTTTCTAAAGATGGAAGTGACCTGAGTCAGCCCCGGAGAGCCTGGAGGCTAAACCCAGGTTCTTCCCTTCTGGGACCAGCCCATCCTGAAAGTCATGTGGTTCAGGAAGAGAAGAAGAACTAGACTCTAGAAGTCAGTAGAGCTTGGGTCCAGTCCTGGCTCTTTCACTATTTGTGTGACCCTGGCCAAGTCACTGCAATGGGGAGGAGGTGAGGGGCTACAGTTTCCAGCAGAAATCTCTAGCAGGGTAAAAGAGAGGCACCAAGTAACTTACAGTCTAGGGCCTTATGTAATGAGGGTCTTGATATATCTGTCATTAAGAAATGTTAAAATCTCATTAAAATTTTACAACCAGAGGCAGAGATACAATTTGGAGTCAGGAAGACATGAGTTCAAATGCTGTGTCAGACCCTTACTAGCTGTGTGACCTGGGACAAAGCACTTCATCTCTGTTTGCCTCAGTTACATCATCTATAAAATGGGGATAATAGCACCTGCCCTCCCCAGAGTTGTTGTGAGAATATGTGAAAGTGAATGAAGGAGAATTAAAAAGCCTCTTGAAGAGGGTGAAAGAGGAGAGTATAAAGGTTGGCTAGAAGATTAACATTAAAAAAGCTAAGTTCTTGGCAACTAGTCCCATCACTTCCTGGCAAACAGAGGGAGAAGAAATGGAAACATTGTCATATTTTATATACTTGGGCTCAAAGATCACTGCAGATCGTCATCCCCGCCCCCCCCATGAAATTAGAAGACACTTGCAGTTTGGAAGAAAAATTATGGCAAATCTGGATGGACAGTGTACTAAAAAACTGAGACCTTGCCTTGCCAACAAAGATCTATATAGTCAAAGATATGGTTTTTCCAGTAAAATCCATGAGTTTTGAGAATTGGATGTGAGTTGGATTAGAAGGAAAGCTGAGCACCACAGAATCGATGCTTTTGAATTATGATGCTTGAGAAGACTTTGGAGAGTCCCTTGGACAGAAAAGAGCTTCAATTAGTCAATAAAGAAATTAATTCAGACTATTCATTGGAAGGAAAAATACTAAAGCTGAAGTGTAAACACTTTGGCCCCATAAGGAGAAGATGGGACTCATTGGAAAAGACCCTGATGTTGGGAACGACTGAAGACCGAAGGAGAAGGAACATGAGATAGATAGACAGTGTTGTAGAAGCAGTGAGCATGAACTTGGGCAGACTTCTGAACAGTGGACGGACCCCGAGTGCCTTGGTCTGTTGGGTCAGGAAGGGTGGGACACAAATGGAGGACTGAACGACAACAGCAACAAATGAATGTATTAAGGGGCCATGTTGGATGAGGAAATGACAAAGAAAACAAAAGAACAAGACCCCAAATCTATTGAAGCCTTCACTCAATTTACCCATCAATATCAGCTGCTTGTTATGTGTTCCCTGCCCACCCCCCAATGGATTCTTCTTCTCTTTTTGCTATAAACCACAGGAAAGTCGTGTGTGCCTCCTCAGATTTCTCATGGAGCTTTGCCTGGCCCTTCTCTGTACACTGAACATATCCTTGTATCACAATTATCTGTCGATTTGCTTTCTATACTCTTCTTGCATTAGATAGGAAGCACTTGCAGAACAGGGACTATTTCTTGTTTCAACCTTGTATCATCAAGGCTTAGTGTAGTGCAGGAATTTATAACATTTATTTTGGAATGGGCCCCTTCCACATTGAGGAGAGCTACTGGACCCCTTTTCACAAGAATGCTTTTAAGCAATTGAAAAAAATACTACATTTCAGTTTGAGGTGAAGGAAAATAAAGAATTCATTTTCCTCATATAAATTTACAATCCCACCTGAAATCTCTCTGTGAGTCACAGGTTAAGATGCCCAGGTCTGGTGTGTTGCCTATATGGGGCAAGATCTTTCAGTAACAAGACCAAGTCTTTTTTGTTTCCCATCCACTCCCTAAACTCATTGAGTGTGAAAGGATGGAAGATGTGCAGATTTTTAGATGTAATTGGTGGATGGAGAAGATGGGGCATGGCGTTGTGTTTCTGAAGGAAAGATTCTGAAAGGCTTGGCTTGTACCTGGGAGAGGAGAAAATGGCAGAATTATAGGACAAAGGAAAAATCTCCATGACAGTCCTTTGATTCTGTGGTGTGGTAGTTGGGGTAGGGGAGAGTAGGGGCTTGGAATACACAATGAAGCTCCATGATTCTCTCCCCAACCCCCACATTCCCCATACACCCCTGACTTGGAAGAAAAGTGTTGCTAGGGAACATTGGAGTGGGTTATAGAAATTTCAGCCAATGAGAAGCCAGAAATGATCTGCAGACACTTTCGCCACACTGTTCAAGTGGCTTATTATACAGACCAGCAGAGAAGGGCTGGTTTGTGTTAACTCTTTGGGCTCTGAAAAAGATTTGGTTTTAATTGGCGTGTCAAAAAAAGTTAGGAAGAATTGATGGAAACTATGTACTCTGCACTGTGCTAGTGTCTGGGGATGTGAATATATACAGGTGTGTGTATATCTATATGTAGTTAGATATCTAGGTGTAGATATGGATATATGGATATGTCTATAGAGATCTCTCTGTCTTCTCTCTCTATAGGTAATAGTATATACCCACACACAGATATGTGTATACATACAAACATACATGTGCACATGCACACATATACATATTATATATATGTGTGTGTATATATACCTTTTAAACTATATATGTAAGAAACCTAAATGAAAAGGGAATAGGGGGCAGCTAGGTAGCGCAGTGGTTAGAGCACCAGCCCTGGAGTCAGGAGTACCTGAGTTCAAATCCGGCCTCAGACACTTAACACTTACTAGCTGTGTGACCCTGGGCAAGTCATTTAACCCCAATTGCCTCACTAAAAAAAAAAGAAAAGGGAATAGGCACATTCTTACTTCCCCCTGGGATTTCCTTGATACAGGTATCCCCCAGGTGGGGAGCCTTTCCCTGTGGATGCTACATTTGGGCACCTTCTCAGCTATTTATTATCCCAGGGAGAGGCATAGAGCCCAGAGGTGAAGGGACAATAGTACTGGGGCAACGGGACTTTGACACAGACCCAAACTGGCTTTCAGATGGATCCACATCCATTCTGAGGCTGTGGAGAAATGTATAAAGAGGAAAAATTGCAAGGGAATCAAATACAAGGCGGGTAGGACAGGATGTCTTTAGCAGGTATAGGCTTAGGAAAGGAAGACTTCATGTAGAAATTGTGCTTGGGTTGAGTTTTTTTTGGGAGGTTGAGTTTTGAAGGAAAAGGAGGATTGTGTGAGGCAGAGATGAGGAGGGAGGACATTTTAGGCTTGGGGAATGTCCAGTACAGATACAGAGAGACAGGAGGGGGAAAGTTGTAAGTGAGGAACAAAGGGAAGGTGAGTTTCTATTGCAGGGTTCAAGATGGGGAGCAATGTCCAGTGAGATGGAGAAGACAAGTTGGGACCAGATTGCATAGGTCCTTCGAAGGTAACTGGAGTCATTTGTACTCGATCCTAGAGGCCATAGGGAGCCACTGAACATCATTGAGTATGAGAGTGACCAGGTCAGATCTGAGCTTAAGGAAATACCTTTGGACTAGTTGGGGAGAGACTGGAGGAAGGGACACCAATGAGGAGGCCACTGCCAGTATCTAAGTGAGGTGACTGGGACTGGAACTAAGGTGAAGGGTTGTGCAAGGAGAGAGCAGAGGTCAGATGCAAGAGATATGGTGGAGAGATGGATGGCCAGATGGGGAGTGATAGCACCATGTGGAGTGAGAGAGTGTAAGGAAATGAGGAAAATACCCAGGTCCGGAAATTGGGAGACTGGAGGAATGATGGTGCTTTCAACAGGAATAGGGCAACTTGGGAGACAGATGGGTTGAGTGGGAAGGATAATATGAATCACGTTTTGTACCTCACAGTATTAGAGAAATTTCCAGTCAATAGGGATCCAACAGCCATTGAGTCCAATTCCTATCCTAAAGGAATCCCCACCATAGCATAAGTAATAAGACATCCTCCACCCTCTGTGGATGCCCTCCCAGGATGTGCCTCCTCCCCTACCCTCCCATCTAGGCAGCCCACTCCCCTTGGGCACTTCCTGGACAGTTCTTGTCGATAGGAAGTTGGGCAGTTTTTTAATGACATTGAGCCTTGTTGAGCCTCTTTCCAACTCCTCCCCCATCCTCCTGCTTCTGTCTTCTGTGACCAAACAGAACAGATTTCATCCTTTTTCCTGGGATATCCCTGCCTATAATTGAAGGTGGCTGTCATGCCCCCTGCCCCAAGGCCTAGGGACCTAGATTTAGGGCTGGTAGGGAACTTGGAGGTCAACAAAGTAATTTTCTTCATTATACAGATGGGGAAACTATCTCAGAGAAGTTAAGTGATTTCATTCAGACTAAACAGCTGCTAAAGGTCTGAGTAAGATTTCAAAGCATGTTTTGCAGACCCCTAGTCCTGTGCTCTTACCATTGACCCACCCACCTACCTCTACTTAGCCTCATCTTCCTCATGGTTGAAATTCGGGTCATTGACTAGGTAGATGGTAATGTCCCTTACATGTCCAAGTCCATGGTCTAATGATCCTTGCTCTGTCCTCCATTCATTCCTCTCCCCCTGACGACACCTGATAGTCACACTGTCCATTACGAGGACTAACTGAAAGCTATGACCCATCTAGGGTCTGCTATGTGCAGAAATATTCCTGGCAGCTCTTTTCATAGTAGCCAAAATCCCTGGGAACTGAAGGGGTGCAAACCTACTGGGGAATGGCTAACCAGCTCCTGGTGTATGAAACTGACCCAATATTATGATGCCATAAGAAGTGACACAATGGACAGTTTCAGAGGAGCAGAGTCATGACAACAACCTTATCAAGATAGACCTCTCCTCTACCCCCAGACCCTCCCTGCTGCCGCCTTCCCTGTTACTGTGGAGGCCACCACCCTCATGCTCCTGGTCACTCAGGCGCCCACCTTCAGTGTCTCTGGAGTTCACCAGCTAGGTGTCCTTGTGGAATCCTCTCTCTCTTATCCTAATCTAGTCTATCTCCCACCCAGGCTTGTTCACTGACTTTTGTAAGATCACTTTTCTTACTCTGTCAGTGCCCAAACACCGAGGTGCCAGCTCCCATCACCTCCTTCCTAAGTTGCTGAACTCACCTGCTGGAGGGGGGGGTCTTCTTCCTGAACTCTTCCCCACTCCAGGACATCCTTCACTCAGCTGTCATAGGGATCTTCCTGAAGGAAAGCTCTCACATGCTCAATAATCTTCAGTGGCTCCCTATCACCTCCAGAATCAAATAGGAAATCCTCTGCTGGGCTTTCTAAGCCCTTCATGAGTTCACCTTGCTCCCCTCCACACACACACACCTGTCCAGTCTTCTTATACCTCACACCCAGTACTCTCCATGGTCCCTATTATCTATCAACACTGGCCTTGCTGTTCCTTAAACAAGACCCCCTGCTTCTCAGTTCTAGGCTTTCTACCCGGCTGTCCCCCCTGCCTACTTTTGCCTCTCCTTTCTCTTGGTTTCCTCAGCTTCCTCCCAGTCCCAGCCCAAATCCCACCTTCTCCAGGAATTCTTTCTTGATCTCCCTTAATGATTCTGGAGGAATATCCTTCCTTCTCTTGATCGTCACCAAGTTATCTCATGTGCATATATTTTTATACAGAATTATTTGCATGTTTTCCCCTCATTTGATTGTGAGCTCCCCATGGGAAGAGGTTGTTTTTGCCTTTCCTTGTATCTCCAGCACTTAGCACAGTGCTTGGCACATAGTAGGAGATCAGAAAATGTTTATTGACTTCCTGACTGACAACTCTAAAAGACTTGGAACCCTGCCCAGTGGAGTGGGAAGCCATGATGCCAGAGGACCTGAGGATGAAGCAGGAAACCCACCTCTCTGGCAAAAGGAAATGGACTCAGAAGGAAGAATGAGAGATGCTTTTGGAAGGGGCCTATGTGGGAATCTGTGTTGCTGATTTGTACATATTTATTGTGAGGATTTAAACTTTAATTTTTTGATTGTTAAATTGGAGGGAAAGTGAAATGGAGAGAGAATACTAATCAAAATGGTGAAAATAAATAAAGAAATGCAAGAAAGTAACTTCGGCTCCTTTCTAAGACACAATGGGGGATCAGAGTAATAGCTTTATTCTTGATTATGCCCCAGAATTTAAGGGTCAATACCTTTGAAGAGGAGTATCACTATTGATTTTGGGGAAGGGGATTTTAATGATAACCTGGTGATAATCTCTATTTAATCGAAATCTACAAATCAACAAGAATTTATTAAGTTCTCAATGCCTTCCCTGGGAGATTCTCTCCAGTCTCCCCTGTCTGTACCTTGTTTGTACATAGATGTTTGCTTGTTTTCTCTCCCATTAGACTGGGAGCTCCTGAAGAGAAGGAAGTGTCCTTTGGCATTTCATTATATCACCAGTAGAGCCTGGCACATAGTAGGTCTTTAATGAATGCTTGTTGAGTGAGTTACCCATGGTGTGAGCATTTAGGAAGGGCTTACTGTGTTCTTGGATCTGGGCTAGAAGAGAGAATTACAAAAGATTGAAACCCTAGATATGTTGTTGAGACCTCCACTGAATTTAACTATGGACTCTCCCTGCCTGGTGTATGTCCTCTGCCCTCCTGTTTTTGTTATGAACCCCAGAACAGTCAGGGGTCCCTCCTCAGAGTTCTCATAGCACTCTGCCTGGACCAATTCCTTGCACTGAACAGTGAACAGTTATTTGTGTACATGCTTTCTCTACTCCTTCTTGGGGAGCCTCTGGACCCTTTCTCAGAAGAATGCTTTTAGGGAATGGAAGGAAATGCTACATTTCATTTGAGGTTAAGAAAAATAATGAAGTAATTTGTTCCCATCTAATTTTCCATCCCCCATCTGACATCTTTACATGAGCCATAGATTAAGATGCCCAGGTCTGGTGCATTGTAGATGTGGGGCAAGATCTTTCAGTAACAAGACCAAGTCATTTTTATCCTAACAATTCCCTGACTTCATACTTCTCGGGTGTTTACCTGAAATTAAGTATGGAAGCCTGAAAAAATTTGGAGTTTTAGACCTAAATGGTGGATATGGTGGATGGTGAATAAGCTTATTCTTCTGAAGGAGAATTCTGAATGTCTAGTATTGTATATATGAGAGAAGAAAATGGCAGAATTACAGGACAAAGGAAAATTTTTTATGAGACTCCATGTTTGATTCTGTGCTGTGATGGCTGCGGTAGTGGAGAGTAGGGGCCTGAATAACAATGAAGCTCCATGATTCACCCCCTCCCCACTGTCTCTGTTCCCTCCTGACTTGGAGGGCGAGTGTTGCTAGGGAACATTGATGCAGTTTTTCAGATGCTCCAGCCAATGAAAAGCTAGGAATGATCTGCAGATACCTTGCGCCAGACACTGTTCAAGTGGTTTGTTATGCAGACCATCAGAGACTGGATGTATTGTTAACTCTATGGTTTCTGATACAGGTTTAGTTTTCCTTAACTTATTAAAGAAAGCAAAAAAGTTTGAATGAAAACTGGTATGTTTCCTTCCCCGTCTTAGATCAGTATATATATACCTACATATTTATACACATGCGCACACACTTACGTGTCATACCTCCATATATATGTATATATACAGCTGTATATAGTCTTTATATATGTATGTATAGAAACATTTATGTATACACACAGACACATCTATGTTTGAATGCACACAATGTGAATGCAAAAAGCCTAAATGAAAAGTTAATGGGCTCATTGAACACCCCCACCCCTGTGATTTCCCTCATACAGTGTACCCCTAGGTGAGGAACCTTTCTCTATGGCTGCTGTTTTGGGCACCTTTTCAGCTATTCATCATCCCAGGGAGATGCTTAGAGCATAGAGGTGAAGGGACTGTTCAGGAGAAGGGGAACTCAACACTGACCCAAATGGCCTTTGAGACAGCCTCCCCATTCACTCCTAGGCTGTGGATAAAGGCATGAAGAGAAAAAATATACAAGGGAGTCAAATAGATGGGAGGTAGGCAAGGATTCCATTAGCAGGTGTGGGCTCAAGAAAGGAAGGCTTCATGTAGAAATGGTGCTTGGCTTGAGTCTTGAAAGAAAAGGAGGGTTGTGGGAGGCAGAGGTGAATGGGGAGGAATTCTCGGCATGGGGAATGTCCAGTACAGATTCAAAGAGCTAGGAGGTGAAGGATTGTCTGTGAAAAGCAGAGAGAATGTCAGTTTGTATTGCAGAGTTCAAGATGGGAAACAATGTCCAATAAGGAGGGCAAGATTGGTTGGGACCAGGTTGTATAGGTCCTTCAAGTCTACCTGGAGAACTTAGTACTTGATCATACGGGGCATAGGAAGCCAGAGGACATCATTGGGTAGGAGAGTGATAAGGTAAGACCTGAGCTTAAGTACAATCCCTTCTGAAGTTGCTGGTTTGAGGATGGACTGGATGGGGAAAGACTGGAGGCAGGGACACCAATGAGGAGGCTACTTCCATTATCTAAGGGAGAGGTGATTGGGACAGGAATTAAGGTGAAGGCTGTGTGAAGAGAGAACAGGGTTCAGACACAAGACCTATGGTAGAGAGATGGATGGCCAGAATGGGGAACTGATTCAACATGAGGAGTAACAGTGTGAGGAACTGAGGAGAATACTCAGGTCATGAAATTGGGAGATTGGAAAAATGGTGGTGCTTTCAACAGAAATTGAGCAATTTGGGAGACAGATGTGGTGAGTGTGGACGATAATGAGAGTCATGTTTTGGACCTCACAGCATCAAAGAATTTTCAACTTAGTACGGATCCAGAAGCCATAGGGTACACTTCATTTCCTAAAGGAATCCCCACCATGGCATAAGTAATAAGTGATCCTGTACCCTTTGTGGAAGCCCTCCCAGGTGGTGCCTCCTCCCCTCCCCTCCTCTCTAGGCATCCCATTCCCCTTGGACACTTTCTGGATAATCTCATTGGTAGAAAGTTGGTCAGTTTTTAATGACATTGAGACTTGTTGAGCTCCTTTCCAAGCTCCCCATCATATCTTCCTGGTTTTGTCTTCTGTGATCAAACAGAACAGATCTCATCCTTTTCCCTGGGACATACCTCCCTACACTTGAAGGTGGCTCTCATGTCCTCTCGTAGGCTAAGCATCCCAAGCTCCTTCAGTTGATCCACAATTGATCCTTCACCCTCCTGACTTCTCATCCCCAGACACTTTCCAGCTTATCCATGTCCTTAATAAACCATGATCTCCCTAGTTGAACTTAATCTTCCAGATGAACCATGGGAAGGGTAGAGTAAAGTGGGATGCTCCCTTCACCTCTGTGTTCATGGAATTTATGCCCCGTTAAAGCTGTACATGATTGAATAAGGACTATTGGCTGCCACCACATTGCTCAGACCTATTGGGCTCTCTGCACATAAAACCCCCAGTCTTTTCAGAAAAACTGTTGATCCATGCCTTTCTCAATTTACACTTGTGAGATTGAATTTTTATACCCAATTAGAAAATTTAACTTTGACACCTCTTGGATGTCATCTTTTTGATATTGAGATGTCTCTGGGAGATTAAATTTGAAAGAACTAAATAAGCTACTGGTTATGTGGTCCTGAAGCTCATGGTAGACTGGGTCTTGGAGGTATTCATCTGGGAGTCATCAGCAAAGAGATTATAATTAAACTCCAGGAGATGATGAAGTCAGAGAGAGAGGAGAGAGACAGAGAAATAGACTCTTACATGCGCGCGCACACACACACACACACACACACACACACACACACACACACACACTGAGGCATAGAGAGAGACACAGAGAGATATACAAAGAGAGACAGACATAAAGACACTAACAGAGACACACAGACTGAGACAGATTGAGAGACAGAGAAGAAAAAAGAAAGAGAAAAATGAAGAGAAGTATAGAGAATATTTACATTTAGAGGACATGATTTAGTTGATGATGTCACCAAGAAGCCTGAAAAGGGGTCAGGCAGGCAGGAGGGGAACCAGAAGAGAACAGGATCACCAAAGGCCATAGACAGTGTCCAGGAGAGGATGGTCAGAAGGTCCAATGCAGCACAGAGGCCAGGAAGAACTGAGGTAATGAAGCAAGGCTATTGGGTTTGCCAATTGACAGGTAATTTGTAGCTTGAAGACAGAAGGGTTTCACCTGAGGGATGAGCCTATAAGATGCATTGCAAAAGTTTAAGGACCGGGGGCAGCTAGGTAGCGCAGTGGATGGAGTACCGGCCCCGGATTCAGGAGTACCTGAGTTCAAATCTGGCCTCAGACACTTGACACTTGCTGGCTGTGTGACCCTGGGCAAGTCACTTAACCCCCATTGCCCCGCAAAAAAAAAAAAAAAAGAAAAAAAAAGTTTAAGGACCAAGTGAAAAGATTGGATGCAGAGACAATGAGCTCAGTCTCTTTGTTTTCTAGAGACTTCACTGGGAATTGGAAGAGAGATGGAGGAGGTTAGCTTGAGGGGCTAGTAGAGTCTAGTGAAGGTTCTTAAAGATGAAGGTGGCTTGAGCATCTTTGAAGGCAGAATGGAAGAACCAACATATAGGGCAGGGATGGAGAGAAAGGGTGTTATAGAGAGACAGAGGGTGAGCTGGGGACAGTCTGTTGGAACAAAGGAGAGAGCATGAGAGGAAGGGCACATGTAAAGCCATTGTCCTGGGCACAGAGCAAGGCTACTTGACCATCAAATAATGGGGAAAGGAGCAGAGAGCTGGGGATGATGCCCAAGGGGTCTGAGGAGGGAGCCCAGGGATTGGCTTCAGGTTTCTTAGACACCAAATCCTTGCCTGGTAGAATGGGATGAAGGGAGAGCTGTGTGAGCAGAGGTCTGCTATTAAATATTTAACAACCAATTCTGTGAAAAAAAATGTCTTCGTGGTGCACTCTTAAGTTTCATTTGCACTATTAACATAGTATCTATGATATTTCTGCAGATATTCAACAGCACAATACATTTTGCTTTGCTTCAAAGCAGTCCTTAATTCCTAAGGTGTTAATACTCACACTGAACATTTAACACTGTCCTTTAGCGAGCTGGTTCAAGCTGCCCCCAGCATTGTCCTGTGAGTTGAGGAGAGAAGTGAGGGCTTGGAAAAATCTTTATGGAGAATGAATGAGGGAATCAGTCAAATACAGTAAAAAAACTTCTTTCTTTGAATTTTATGAATCAGGTGCCTACAAGGTCAATTATTGTCCACACGTTAGATGGAGTCAGGGAAGACATTCCTAGATTATCTGGAGACGGAATGATGAAGAGAAATGCAAAGTCCCCCAAGGTAAATCCCAGCCTCCCTGTTAAGCGAAGACCCTGAGATCTCCACTCAGTAGGAGCCAAATAACTTTTCTAAAGATGGAAGTGACTAGAATCAGCGTCAGGGAGCCTGGAGGCTAAACCAGGTTCTTACCTTCTGGGACCTGCCCATCCTGGAAGTCACATGGTCCAGGAGGAGAAGAAGAGCTGGACTCTAGACGTCAGGAGACCTTGGGTCCTGTCCTGGCTCTTTCACTATTTGTGTGAACCTGGGCAAGTCACTGCAATGGGGAGGAGGAGAAGGATGGCAGTTTGCAGCAGAAATCTCTAGAAGTGAGAATGAGAGGCACCAAGTGAATTGCAGTCTAAGAGCTAATGTGAGGAATGAAGGCCTTGACATGTCAGAAACAATTATTGCCATGACTCTGGATCTATGTTAGCAAGGATATTCAATGGACCACTGAGAAGCTCCTACTATATACCTGGCCACCTAGCTGCACTGGCCCTGAAGCTGGGAGGACCTGAGTTCTGATCTGACCTCAGTCACTTACTAGCTGTGTGACCCCAGGCAAGCCACTTAACCCCAAATACTTTAAACATCCAAGGCCCTCTCCAGTCATCCTGATCCATATTGTGCCTCTGGACCCTGATGGCTCTGGAGGAGAGAGTGAGCTTGGTTCCTCTGCATGGCCCTCCCTCACTTAAGTCCAATACAGTGCAGGTCACGACACACCCTGATGTCATGGTCCTCTTACAGATAAACAAACAAGAAGTATTTACCTGGCCGCTAGGTGGGCGTAGACTCCAAAAGACTCCCCTTTGTCAGTCCAAATCTACTCTTAGACACTTAATAGCTATTCAAAGCCGAGCCAACCCCTTCTCCCTGTTTGCCTCAGTTTCCTCATCTGTAAAGTAAGCTGGAGAAGGACGTGGAGACTGCAGAATCTTGGCCAAAAAAACCCCAAATGGGGTCAAAAAGAATTGCACCTGAGTGAATGACGATAACAGAATCTTTGGCCCTGAATGGGAGCTGCAGAAATTTCTGTCTCGTAGAACCCTATGGTCTTGTTCACATTACTGGCATATTAGAATCAGAGGAAGGGACAAAGTGAAGAGCTCCTTGAATTAGGAGTCAGGAAGACATGGGTTCCAATGCTCTGTCAGACACATACCAACTGTGTGACCTTGCCTCCCTGGGTTGTTAGGAGGGTCCCTTGACAAAATATAACAAGGGCTGTGCAAACCTTAAAGGTCTAGCTCTTATTCTTAGAGGAGATAAGACCTTCCAGTGAGGACAAGAGAACAGTTGAAGGCCATGTACATGCTCTGGGACTTCTGAGTGAGGAAGAGACCAGTGTGGGCTGGGGTCAGGTCATGGAGGAGCTGCAGCATGAATGAGGTGTCAGATGAAGGAAGAGAGGAAAGGGCAGCTTTGGAAGTAGGAATGAGTCTGATGGCTATGGGGATCACTCAAGAGCAGGATTGGTTCTAAGGCAGTGGAAGAGTTGGTTTGTTGTAATATGGGGCGGGGGGAGAGAAAGTTCTGATTCATGGTTCATGGATAATAGGGACCTAGATTTAGGGCTGGCAGGGAACTTGGAGGTCAACCAATGGGGAAACTGAGACTCAGAAAAGTTACGTGACTGACTGCAGAATAAACACCTGCTTGGCTTCTGAGGTGGGATTGCAAAGCATGTCTTGCAGACCCCCGGTCCAGTGCTCTAACCATTAATCCACCCAGCTGCCTCTCCCTCACCTCAGCTTCCACATAGTTGACATGATGGTCTTTCACTAGGTAGATGATAATTTCTCTTACATGTTTATGTCTATGGTCCCATGATCCTTGCTCCTGTCCTCCGTCCACTCTTGACTCCCTGACAACACCTGACAGACACACTGCCTATCACTAGCATTACTAGCTTTGGCCTATCTACAGCCTTATATGTACATAAATATTCCTAGCAGCTCTTTTCATAGTAGCCAAAATCCCTGGGAACTAGAGGGGTGCAGACCTACTGGGGAATGTCTAACCAGCTCCTGGTGTGTGAATGGGACCCCATAGTATGATGCCATAAGCAATGATAGCATGGACATGTTTAGGGGACATGAGAAGACCTCAATGACATGATGCAGAGCAATAACTACAGTCCTATAATATCTCCTCTCTACCCTGAGGCCCACCCTGATACCATCTTCCCTCTTGCTGGGGAGGGCACCTTGCTCATCCTCCTGGTCACTCAGGCCCTCAAGTTCAGTGAACCTGACGTTCACCAGCTGGGTATCATTGGGGACTCCTCCCTCTCTCTTTCTCATCCTTCTCTATCTCCTACCAAGTCTTGTCCATTTACTTTTCTAACATCTTTCACATATAACCATTTCCCCTATTCTGTCACTACCTAAATCCTGAGGTGGCAGCTCCTTTCAACTCCTGCCCAAGTTGCTGAACTGGCCTTCTGGAGGTGAGTCTGCTTCCTCCACTCTTGCCCACTCCAGGTCATCCTTCACTCAGCTCTCAGAGGGATCTTCCTAAAGCAAAATTCTCACAGACTATGTCACCCCCATGTACAATAAACTTCATTGACTCCCCATCACCTCCAGGGTCAAATAGGAATTCCTCTGATGCCCCTTCAAAGCCGTTCATGACATAACCTTGCTGGAAGTACTGTCTGTTCCTGGCTGGGTCCAGAGCCCAATCAGCAGGTGATCACAATTATCATCTTTTGCTGAAAAATAGTCTCACTCTGTTCTTATGTACATTAGGTTGTTCTGGGTTTTTTATGGCGTTATTTGGGAGTGAGTGGTTTGGTTTATCTGGAGCTTGCAGGAGTCACAGCCTCTCCTTCGCCATCTTGGCTCCGCTCCCTCCACCCCCGCCTTGCCCTTCCTTAAACAAGACACCCCACCTCTCAGTTCTAGGTTTCTCTCTGGATGTGCCCTTGCCTACTTTCATCTCTCCTTTCTCTTGGCTTCCCTGCCTTCCTCCCAGTCCCAGCTAAAATCCTACCTCTTCCAGGAAGCCTTTCCTGATCTCCCTTAATGATTCTGAAGGAATATCCTTCCTTCTGCTGTTCATCACAAAGTTATCTCATATATATGTCTTTTTTTGTAAAGAATCAATTCCTTGTTTTCTCTTCCAATGAACTGTGAGCTCCTCATGGGCAGGGATAGTTTTTGCCTTTAGCCCACTGCCTGGCACATAGTAGGATCTCAAATAATGTTTATTGACTTCCTGACTAACGACTCTGAAAGACTTTTGAATTCTGCTTAGTGGGGTGGGGAGCCATGATCCCAGAGGACCCAAGGATGAAGCAGGAAACCCACCTCTCCAGCAGGAGGAAATGGACTCAGGAGGCAGAAGGAGACATGTTTTTGGGAGGGGCCAATGTGGGAATCTGAGTTGCTGATCTGTACATATTTATTGTGAGGATTTAGCTTTAATTTAGTTTTTTCATTGTTAAATTGGAGAAAAATGCAGTGGAGAGGGAATGATAATTAAAATGGCAAAAACAAATAAACAAATAAAGAAATGCAAGAAAGTAACTTGGGCTCCTTTCTAAGACACAATGGGGGATCAGAGTAATTGCTTTATTCTTGATTATGCCCCAGAATTTAAGGGTCAATACCACTGAAAAGAAGTATCACTATTGATTTTGGGGAAGGGGATTTTAATGATAAACTGGTGATAATTTCTATTTAATTGCAATCAACAAATCAAGAAGCATTTATTAAAAAAAAAAGAAGCATTTATTAAATACTCCAGTGAGATTCTCTCCAGTCTCACCTGTTTGGACCTTGTGCATACATAGATATTTGTTTGTTTTCTCTCCCATTAGCCTAGGAGCTCTCTGAGAGAAGGAACTGTCCTTTGGCCCTTTCTTATGTCACCGGCAGTGCCTGGCACATAGTAGGTCCTTCATGAATGCTTGTTGAGTGAGTGACCCATAGAGTGAGCATTTAGGAAGGGCTTACTGTGTTCTTGGCTCTGAGCTGGATGAGGGAATCACAAAGGCAGAAAACCAAAGAACAAGACCCTAAATATGTTGAGACCTCCCTTAAATTTAACTATGGACCCTCCCTGCCTGGTATGTGTCCTCTGCCCTCCCCACAGTGGTTCCCTCTCCTCTTTTTGCTATGAACCCCACACCAGGCAGATAGATGTCCTTCCTCAGATTTCTCAGCATTCTGCCTGCACCTTTGCTTTGCACTGAGCATGTCCCACAGGAATTTTGTGCCTTTTCCCCTTTCCAGGCAGGGACTCTGTCTTGTTTCAACTTTGTACCATGAAGGCGTAATGTAGTACAGGGATTCTTTATATTTATTTTTTGATGGTCCCCTTGCCCATCTTGGGGACCCACTGGACCCCTTCTTAGAAGAATATTTTTAAGGAATTGAAAGAAATGCTACATTTCATTTGAGGTTAAGGAAAATAAGGTAATTTGTTCTCATCTAACGTCTCTCCATGAGCCACAGGTTCAGATGCCCAGGTCTTGTGCATTGCAGATGTGGGGCAAGATTTTTCAGTAAAAAGACCAGGTCGTTTTTATCCTAACCATTCCCTGACCTTGTACATCTCAGGTGTGTATCTGAGATTGAATGAGGGGGCCTAAAATATATTGATTTTTAAACCTAAATGGTGGATATGGTGGATGGGTCATGGGGTTGTTTTTCTGAAGAAGAATTCTAAAAGCCCAGGATTCTACCTATGAGAGAAGAAAATGGCTGAATTATAGAACAAAGGAAAAATTTCTAGGAGAGTCCATCTTTAATTCTGGGCTGTGATGGCTGCGGTGGTGGGGAGCAGGGGCCTGAATAACAATGAAGCTCCATTATTCTCCCCCCTCCCCACTGGCTCTGCTCCCTCCTGACTTGGGGGGAGAGTGTTGCTAAGGAGCATTGATGCAGGTTTTCAGAAGCTCCAGCCAATGAGAAGCCAGGAATGATCTGCAGATACCTTGCGCCAGAGACTGTTCAAGTGGCTCATTATACAGACCAGCAGAGACTGGATGTATTGTTAACTCTATGGGTTCTGATACAGGGTTAGTTTTCCTGAACTTATTAAAGAAAGCAAATAAGTTTTAATGACAAGTGTTATGTTTCCTACCCTGTCCTGGGTGGGTATATATCTATATATTTTTATATTTCTACATATGCACACACATATATATATATATTCTATCCCTCCATATATACATATATACCTTATATGTGTGTGTATATAAACATATTTATGTTTACATATACCCCTCTTTCTGTGTGAATGCAAGAAACCTGAATGAAAAGGGAATAGGCACATTCTCTACTCCATCTGTGATTTGACTTACACAGGATATCCTCCCATGTGAGGAACCTGTCTCTATGGATGCTACACTCTCCAGATTATTAATACCCTTAGTAAACCATGATGGTCAGAGTTGAATATAATCATCAAGATGAGCTATGGGAAGAGTAGAGAAAAGTGTGTCTATACACTACCTCCCTGTTTGGAAAAGCTGTGCCACTTAATATAGCAAAAGATTGAATAAGGTCTATTGGCTGCCACCATATTGCTCAACCCTTTTGGGCTCCCTGATAAATGTATGAGATGGGATTTCAAAGTACATCTTGTTGACTCCTGGTCTAGTGCTCTAACCATTAATCCACCCAGCTACCTCTCTCTGGCCTTAGTTTCCTCATGGTTGAAGTGAGGGTCTTGGACTAGGTATGTACTAATATCCCTTCCAGATCTAAGTCTATAATCCCATGACCCTTGCTACTGTCCTCCATCTATTCCTGTCCCCCTGAGAACATCTGAAACACATTATCTATTCCTAGGACTGATGGAAAGCTTTGACCTAGCTAGGGTATTATATGTACAGAAGTATTCATAGCAGCTCTTTTCGTAATAGGAAAAATTCCTGGGAACTAAAGGGGTGCTGATCTACGGGGGAATGGCCCAAAAGCTCATGGTATGTGAGAGGGACACAATACAATGATTCCATAAGAAATGATACAAGGGACAGTTTCAGAGAACAGGAGAAGACCTCAGTGACATGATGCAGAGCAGAACAGTGACAAAACCTTATCAAGACCCTTCCTGCTACCACCTTCCCTCTTACTCTCAAGGGTACCACCCTCATCCTCCTGCTCATTCAGTGATCCAACTTCAGTGTTCCTGGGGCTCACCAGCTGGGTGTCATTGTGGACTCCTCTCCCTCTCAGCCTATTCTAGTCTAGTTGTAGACTTTCAACATTGCTTTGTGGATTCTGAAATCATGATGCCAGAAGATCCTAGGATGAAGCAGAAAACCCACCTTTCTGGGCAGATGAAATAGACCCAGGAGACAGAATGAGATATGTTTTTGGAAGGGGCCAATGTAGGAATCTGTGCTGCTGATCTATACATAACCTTAATTTAATTTTTAATTGTTAAATTGGAGGGAAAGTGAAGTGGAGAGGGAATGATAATTTAAATGTCAAAAATAAATAAACCAATTCAAAAAATTCACAAAAAGTAACTTGGGCTCCTTTCTAAGCCAGAGTGGAGTAGAGCAATAGCTTTATTCTTGATTATGCCCCAGAATTTAAGGGACAATACCACTGAAAAGAAGTGTTACTATTTATGTTGGGGAAGGGGATATTAATAACCTGGTGATAATCTCTATTTTATTGCAATCAATAAATGGATAAGCGTTTATTAAGAACTCAGTGAGATTCTCTCCATTCTCTGCTGTTTGTACCTTGTTTATACATAGATGTTTGCTTGTTTTCTCTCCCATTAGACTGGGAGCTCCCTGAGAGAAGGACCTGAACTTTGGCCCTTTATGTCACCAGCAGAGACTGGCACATAGTAGGTTCTTAATAAATGCTTGCTAAGTCAGTGACCCAGAGAGTGAACATTTATGAAGGGCTTACTGTGTACTTGGCACTGGGCTAGATGAGGGAATCACAAAGGCAGAACAAAAGAACATGACTCTAAATACATTGAGACCTCCCCTAAATTTAACTATGGACACTCCCTGCCTAGTGTGTGTCCTCTGCCCTCCCCACAATGGTTCCCTCTCTTCTTTTTGCTATGAACCCCAGACCAGTCAGATGTCTCTCCTCAGATTTCTCAGCATTCTGCCTGCACCTTTTCTTTGTACTGAACATGTCCTACCTTGTATCACAATTATTTGTGTACATGCTTTCTATACCCTTTCCTCATTAGGTTAGAATCACTTTCAGGGAAGGAGGTATGTCTTGTTTCAATTTTGTACCATCAAGGGTTAGTGTAGTCCAGGGATTCTTTACATTTATTTTATGAGGGGGCCCTTGGCCATCTTGGGGACCCTTTGGACCCCTTTCTAGAAGAATATTTTTAAGAAATTGAAAGAAATGCTACATTTTATTTAAAGTTAAGGAAAATAAAGAAGTAATTTGTTCCCATCTAATTTTCCACCCCCCACCTGACATCTCCACATGAGCCACAAGTCACTATGCCCAGGTCTGGTGCAATGTAGATGGGAGTAAGATCTTTCAGTAACTACACAAGGTGTTTTTTTGTCCTAACCATTCCCTGACTTCATACATCTCAGGAGTGTACCTGAGATTAAATGTAGGTGCCTGAAAAATATATTGATTTTTAAACCTAAATGGTGGATATGGTAGATGGGGCATGGATTGCTCCTCTGAAGGAGAATTCTGAAAGCCCAGTATTCTACCTAGGAGAAAAGAAAATGGCAGAATTATAGAACAAAGGAAAAATTTCTAGGAGAGTCCATGTTGATTCTATGCTGTAATGGCTGGGGGAGTAGAGAGTAGGGACCTGAATAACAATGAAGCTCCATAATTCACCCCCACCCAGTCTCTGCTCCCCCCCCTGACTTGGGGGGAGTGTTGCTAGGGAACATTGATGCAGGTTTTCAGAAGCTCCAGCCAATGAGAAGCCAGGAATGATCTGCAGATACCTTGCGCCAGAGACTGTTCAAGTGGCTTATTATACAGACCAGCAGAGATTGGATGTATTGTTAACTCTATGGTTTCTGATACGGGTGTAGTTTTCCTGAACTTATTAAAGAAAGCAAAAAAGTTTTAATGAAAAGTGTTATGTTTCCTACTCTGTCCTGGGTGGGTATATATTCCTACATATTTATACATAGGCATACACACATATATGTTTTACCTCCCTCTCTCTCTCTCTCTCTATATATATATGTATGTATGCATACATATATATATCCAATATTTGTGTATGTAAACATGTTTATACACACACTTGTTTATGTGTGAAGGCAACAAACCTAAATGAAGAGTGAATGGGCACCTCCACCTGTGATTTTGCTGATACAGGGTACCCTCAAGTGAAGAAACTTTCTTTATGGATGCTGGGCACCTTCTCTGCTGTTCATCATTCTAGGTTGATTCTTAGAGCCCAAAGGTGAAGGGAGTATCCCAGGGGAAGGGGGACTTGACACTGACCCAAACTGGCTTTGAGATGGCTCCCCAGGCACTCCTAGGCTGTGGATAGAGGCAAGAAGAGAAAACATACAAGGGAGTCAAGTAGAAGGGAGGTGGGGAAGGATGCCATTAGCTGTTTTGGGCTCAGGAAAGGAAGGCTTCATATAGAAATGGTGCTTGGGTCGATTACTGAAACAAAAGGAGGGCTGTGTGAGGCAAAGGTTGGTGGGGGAGAGCATTCTAGGCCTGGGGATTGTCCACTGCAGATTCACAGGGCTAGGAGAGGAAAGCTTGTATAGAGGAGCAGAGAGAAGGTAAGTTTCTGTTGCAGAGTCCAAGATGGGGGCAATGCCCAATGAGGTGAGGAAGATAGTTTGGGACCAGGTTGCATAGTTCCTTTAAAGCCAACTGGAGAAAATTGTACTTGATGCCATGGGGAATAGGAATTCACTGGACATCACTGAGCAGTAGAGTGACCAGGTCAGATCTGAGCTTAAGGAAATCCCTTTGCCAGCTGCTGGCTTGATGATGGACTGGATGGAAAAGGCTGGAGGCAGGGAGACCAATGAGGAGGCCACTTCCAGTATCTAAGTGAAAGGTGATTAGGGCAGGAACTAATGTAAAGGCTGTGTGAGGAGAGAGCAGGGGTGAGATGCAAGAGATATGGGGAAGAGATGGATGGCCAGTTGGGGAATCGATTGGACATGTGGAGTGAGCAAGTGTGAGGAATTCATGAGAATACCCAGATTATGAAATTGGGAGACTGGAAGAATGGTGGTGCTTTCAACTGAAATAGAGCAATTTGGGAGACAGATGGGTTGAGTGGGAAAGATACTATAGGAGTTCTGTATTGGACTTCATGGTATTAAGGAAATTCCAAGTTAGCAGGAATGCATCAGCCATTGAGTCCAATTCCTATCCTAAAGGAATCCCCACCATTGCATAAGTAACAAGTGATCCTTCACCCTCTGTGGAAGCCCTCCCAGGTGGTGCCTCCTCCCCTGCCCTCCTTTCTAGGCAATCCATTCCCCTTGGGCACTCTCTGGACAGCTCTCATGGGTAAGGAAGTTGGGCAGTTTTTACTGACACTGAGCCTTGTTGATCCTCTTTCCAACCTACCCCCCCCAACCCCGCAATCCTCCTGGTTCTCTCTTCTGGGGTCAAACAGAACAGATCTCATCCTTTTCCCTGTCATGTACCTGCCTACATTTGAAGGTGGCTCTTATATTCCCCCTTAGGCTTCCTTATTCCAGGCTAAGCATCCTCAACTTCTTTAGTCAAGCCATGTGTGCCATGAACCACTGACCTTTCACCCTCCTGGCTGCTCTTCTCTGTATACTCTCCAGCTTATCAATGTCCTTAGCCAACCATGATGACCATAACTGAACATAATCCTCAAGATGAGCTCTGAGAAGGGAAAAGAAAAGTGGGCCTTTCCCTCACCTCTCTGTTTATGGAAGCTTTGCCCCTATTAATGAAGCACAAGGCTGCTTAGAGTCTATTGTCAGCCACCACACTGCTCACCCCATTGAGTTCCCAGTGCACTAAAGCCCCCCAGTCTATAAAAAAACTTGTTGATCCATGTGTCTCTCAACTTACACTTGTGAGGTTGATTTTTATACCAAATTAGAACATTTAACATCAATCCTTATTGTATGTCATCTTATTGATTTTGAGATGTTTCTGTGCCATTGCAATTTGAAATATCTAAATTAGCTATTGGTGAGTTGGCCCTGAAGCTCAGGAGATAGTCTGGGACTTAGAGATATTGATCTCAGAGTCATCAGCAAACAGATGATAATTAAACTCCAATAGATGATGAAGTCAGAAGATGAAGAGAGACATGGAGAGACAGACTGAGAAGAACAGGGAGACGGAGAGAGATAGAGACAGAGAGAGACACATAGAGACTCAGGGACACAGAGAGAGAAAAAAGAGAGATGAAGACAAAGAGAAGCCTAGGGAACACTCCCATTTAGAGGACATGATTAAGTTGAAGATTAAGCCAAGAAGCCTGAGAAGGGGTCATGCTGGCAGGAGGGGAAGCAGGAGAGAACAGGATCCCCAAAGGGCCCAGGGAGTCTCCAGGAGGAGAGGGTGGTGGTCAGAAGGTCAAGTGCAGGAGAGAGGCCAAGAAGAAAAAGAACTGAGAAAAGAATAGTGTGTTTGTCCATTAGAAGGTAACTAGTAGTTTACAATAGAAGAGTTTCGCCTGAGGGACGAGCCTATAAGCTGCCTTGCAAAAGCTTAAGGACCAGGTGAGAAGATTGGGTGCAGAGACAATGAGAGCAGTCCCCTTGTTTTCTAGAGATTTCACTGGGAAATGGAGGAGAGAAGGAGGAGGTTTGCCTGAGGGGCTGGTAGAGTATCAAGAAGTTTCTTAAGATGGGGGTGAAGGCAGATGAAAGCACAATACATAGGGTGGGGATGGAGAGAAAGGATGAGTCAGGGGTCAATCTGTTGGAACAAAGGAGAGGGCATGAGGGGAAAGACACATGTAAAAGCATTGGCCTGGGCAAGGACCAAGGCTACTTGACCAGCAAATATTGTAGAAAGAAGCAGACAGTAGGGCATGCTGCCAAGGCGGGTCAGAGATCAAAAGAAAGGCTGAGGAGGGATCTCAGTCCTTGGCTGATAGAATGGGATGAGGGAGAGCTGTGTGAGCAGAGATTGGATGTTAAATGTTTAACAACCAGTTCTCTGTAAAAATATATGCATGGCGCACTTTTAAGTTTATTTACACGATCAACACTATATGATTTTTTCTGATAATCAACAAAACAAAAACTTTGGCCTTGATTAATAGCATTCCTTAATTGCCAAAAGGCAAATGCTCACACTGAACATTTAACACTGGCCTTTAGTGAGATGGTACAAGCTGCCCTGTTGTGAATGGCAGTTGAGGAGAGAAGTGAAATCTTGGAGGAGTTTCTTTGGGGAGTGAATGAGAGAATCAACCAAATACATTAAAGGAACTTGTTCTTTCTTTGAATTTTGTCACCCAGGTGCCTGCAAGGGCAATTATTGTCCATATGTTAGATGGGGTCAGGGAAGACTTTCCTAGAGTGTCTGGAGAAGGAATGATGCAGAGAAATGAGAAGTCCCTCAAGGTAAACCCTGGCTTTAATGTTAAGATGGAGCCCCTAATATCTGAGCTTTTCTAAAGAAGGAAGTGACCTTAGACAGCCTCAGGGAGCCTGGAGGCTAAACAAGGTTCTTTCATTCTGTGACCAGCCCATCCTTGAAGTCATCCTTGGATGTCAACAAATCCATTTCCTTCATTTTACAGATTTGGAAACTGAGCATCAGAAAACTTAAGTGACCAGTCTCAGAATAAACCCTTGCTAGGTGTTTGAGATGGGATTTCAAAGTAGGTCTTGCTGACACTCTTGGTCCAGTTCTCTAACCATTGACCCACTGAGCTACTTCTCCCTAGCATCAGATTACTCAGAGTATAATGAGGGTCTTAGACTAGGAAGGTACTAATGTCCCTTCCAGATCTAAGTCTGGTACCATGATCCTTGCTTCTGTACTACATCTATTCCTGAGCCCATGACAACATGTTACAAATAACCCAGTCCATTACCAGGACTAACTGAAAGCTTTGGTCTATCCAGGGTCTTCTATGTACAGAAATATTCACAGCAGCTCTTTTCATAGCAGGAAAAATCTCTGGGAACTGAAGGGGTGCCAACACTGGGGAATGGCCAAAGAGCTCATGGTGTGTGGAAGGGACACAATATTATGATGCCACAAGAAGTGACACAATGGAGAGTTTTAGGGCACGTGAGAAGAATACAGTGACATGATGCTGAGCAGAGCAGTGACGATAACCTGATCAAAAAGACTTCTCATCTCTACTCCCAGACCCTTCCTGCCACTTCCTTCTTACTGTCAACGGCACTACTCTCATTGTCCTCGTCAGTTAGGTCCCCTCTTCAGTGTACCTGGGGTTCACCAGTTGGGTATCACTGGGGACTCCTCCCTCTCTCTTTCTCATCCTTCTATATTCTATCTCCTACCAAGGCTTGTCCATTTACATTGATAACATCTTTCACATATGACCATATCCCCTACTCTGTCACTACCCAAACACTGAGGTGCCAGCCCCCATCACCTCCTGCCCAAATTGCTGAACTCGACAGCTGGAGGGGAATCTTCTTCCTGAAGTCTTCCCCACTCCAGGGCATCCTTCACTCAGCTGTCATAGGGATCTTCCTGATGGAAAATTCTCACTGACTATATCATCCCTATGCTCAATAAACTTCAGTGGCTCCCTATCACCTCCGGGGTCAAATAGGAAACCTCTGTTGGGCTTTCCAAGCCCTTCATGACCTAACTTTATTTCCTCTCCACACACACTCCTTTCCAATCTTCCTACACATTGCCCCCTAGTTCTCTCTATGTACCCTACAATCCAGTGACCCTGGCCTTGCTCTTCTTTACAAAAGACACCCCACCTCTCAGCTCTAAGTTCTGTCTGGCTGTACTCCTGACTACTTTAATTTCTCCTCCATTCTCTCTGCATCCTGGTTTACCTGCCTTCTTCCAAGTCCCAGCTAAAATCTCACCTTCTCCAGGAATTATCTCTTGATCTCCCTTAATGATTCTAGAGGAATATCCTTCCCCCTGTTGATCAGCACCAAGTTATCTCCTGGTTATATTTTTTTGTATAGAAATATTTAAATGATTTCTTTTCCACTACACTATGAGATCCTCTTGGGCAGGGATTCATCTTGCCTTTCTTTGTATCCCCAGAATTTAGCACAGAGCTTGGCACATAGTAGGAGCTCAGAAAATGTTTATTGACTTCCTGACTGACAACTCTGAACTCTGCCCAGTGGAGTGGCAAGCCATGATGCCAGAGGACCTGAGGATGAAGCAGGAAACCCACTTCTTTGGCAGGAGGAAATAGACTCAAGAGGCAGAAGGAGACATGCTTTTGGAAGGGGCCACTGTGGGAATCTCATTTGTAAATATTTATTGGGAGGATTTTAACTTCAATTTACTGTTTAAGTTGTTAAATTAGAGGGAAAGTCAAGTGGAGAGGGAATGATAATTAAAATGGCAAAATAAATAAATGAATGAATAGATAAAAAAAAGTAAATTGGGCTCCTTTCTAAGCCACAATGGAGTATTAGAGTGAGAGATTTATTCTTGATTATGCTCCCAAATTTAAGGAACAATGCCACTGAAAAGAAGTGTTATTATTGATGTTGGGGAAGGGGATTTTAATAACTTGGTGATAATCACTATTGAACTGCAATCAATAAATCAACAATCATTTATTGAGTACTCAGTGTCTTAACTGTGAGATTCTCTCTACTCTGCTGTCTGTAACTTGTTTGTCCATAAATGTTTTCTTGTTTCCTCCCATTAGACTGGGAACTCCTGGGAGAAAGACCTGACCTTTGGTAATTTTTTTTTTGCAGGGCAATGAGGTTTAAGTGGCTTGCCCAGGGTCACACAGCTAGTAAGTGTCAAGTGTCTGAGCCGGATTTGAACTCAGGTCCTCCTGAATCCAGGGTCGGTGCTTTATCCACTGCACCACCTAAGTGCCCCTCTGGCCATTCTTTTTTTTTTTAAAAAAACACATTTTAATACAGGTGTAACATTGAATGATTCCTTCACTTCAGCTCCTTCACAGCCAAACCAGGAAGCAAGTTTAAGTTTCTCTGCCTTCCCTTCGTCTGTGATGACCAAGGTATACAGGTATCTGCTGCAGCGAACCTCAAACTTCACATTGTCCTTGTTTTTCTTAATCTTGATAGATTTGGCATCCTTTCGCCTAGCTGTGAGCAAGAAGTCTTTTATTTCCTCGATTTTTCGGGGCGTGGTGGCAGCGGTGGTGGGATGAGGGGGCAGTGCAGGGCCAGAGAGACTGAGCCACGGGAGAGATACTCACAACTCCCCTCTGGCCATTCTTAATGTCATCTGCAGAGTCTGACACATGGTAAGCTCTTAAGGAATGCTTGTTGATTGAGTGACCCACAGAGTGAGCATTTATGAAGGGCATATTGTGGACTAAGCTAAGGGATAGAGGAGAGAATTACAAAGAAAAAAAAAGAGCAATACCCTACATATGTTGGGCTACCAAATTTAACTGGATACTCCCTGCCTGGTGTGTGTCCTCTACCCCACTTATGATGGTTCCCTCTCTGCTTTTTTCTATGAACCCCAGAACAGTCAGGTGTCCCTCCTCAGGTTTCTCAAAGCACTCTGCCTGGACCTTTACCTTGCACTGAATATATGCCCCCTGGTATCGGTTATTTGTGTCCATGCTTTCTCTACCCTTTCCCCATTAGGTTGGAAGCACTTTCCAGGCAGGGACTATGTTTTCTTTCAACTTTGTACTATCAAGACTTAAGATACTATAGGGATTCTTTATATTTATTTTATCATGGGCCCCTTGGCCATTTAGGGGAGCCTTTGGACCCTTTCTCAGAAGAATGCTTTTAAGGAATTGAAAGAAATGCTACATTTTATTTGAGGCTATGGAAAACAATTAAGTAATTTGTTCCCATCTAATTTTCCATCTCTCCATGACCTGTGCCCAGGTCTGGTGCATTGTAGATATGGGGCAAGATCTTTCAGTAACTACACAAGGTGGTTTTTATCCTAACCATTCTCGGACCTCAGACATCTCAGGTGTGTCCCTGAGATTGAATGTAGGAGTCTGAAAATATGTGGATTTTTAGACCTAAATGGTGGATATGGTGGATGGTGGATTGGATTGTTCTTCTGAAGGAGAATTCTGAAAGCCCAGGATTGTATCCATGAGAGAGCAAAATGGCAGAATTATAGGACAAAGGAAAAATTTCCAGGAGAGTCCATTTTGATTCCATGCGGTAATGGCTGTGGTGGTGGGGAGCAGGGGCCTGAATAACAATGAAGTTCCATTATTCTCCCCCCTCCCCACTGTCTCTGTTCCCCCTTGACATGGAGGGCGAGCGTTGCTAAGGAACATTGATGCAGGTTTTCAGAAGCTCCAGCCAATGAGAAGCCAGGAATGATCTGCAGACACCTTGCGCCAGAGACTGTTCAAGTGGCTTATTATACAGACCAGCCAAGACAGGATGTATTGTTAACTCTATGGGTTCTGAGATGGGTT
The DNA here is from genome assembly GCF_019393635.1 of Dromiciops gliroides. Lineage (NCBI taxonomy): Eukaryota > Metazoa > Chordata > Mammalia > Microbiotheria > Microbiotheriidae > Dromiciops > Dromiciops gliroides. The sequence continues at coordinate 745,859,830 of NC_057861.1, forward strand.
TAGTTTTCCTTAACTTATGAAAGAAAGTAAATAAGTTTTAAGGAAAACTGCTATGTTTCCTGCCTTGTCCTGGATGGGTACATATACCTATAAATCTATACACATGCACAGACACACATATATGTTATACCCCTCCCTATCCCTATCTCTATCTCTATCCCTATCCCTATCTCTATCCCTATCCCTATCTCTATCCCTAGCTCTAGTTCTAGCTCTAGCTCTATCCTTATCCCTATCCCTATCCCTATCCCTATCCCTCTCCCTCTCCCTCTCCCTCTCCCTCTCCCTCTCCCTCTCCCTCTCCCTCTCCCTCTCCCTCTCCCTCTCCCTGTCTCTGTCTCTGTCTCTGTCTCTGTCTCTGTCTCTGTCTCTGTCTCTGTCTCTGTCTCTGTCCCTGTCCCTCTCTGTCCCTGTCCCTCCCTGTCCCTGTCCCTATCCCTATCCCTATCCCTATCCCTATCCCTATCCCTATCCCTATCCCTATCCCTATCCCTATCTCTGTCTCTGTCTCTGTCCCTGTCCCTGTCCCTGTCCCTGTCTCTGTCTCTATCTCCATCATCTCTCTTTATCCACATATGTACCCAATATATGTGTGCATAAACATATTTGCGTATACACACAGTTGTTTTTAGTTGAAGGAAACAAACCTAAATGAGGAGTGAATAAGCACCTCCTCCTGTATTTCCCTGATACTAGGTACCCCTAGGTGAGGAACCTTTCTCTGTGGATGCTACATTTGGGCACCTTCTCTGCTGTTAATCATCTCAGGGAGATGCTTAGAGCCCAGAAGTGAAGGGACTGTCACAGGGGAAGGGGGCCTTGACACTTACCCAAACTGGCTCTGAGATGGCTCCCCATCCTCACTCCTAGGCTGTGGATAAAGGCAAGAAGAGAAAACATACAAGGGAGTCAAATAGAAGGGAGGTAGGGAAGTTTGCCATTAGCTGGTGTGGGCTCAGGAAAGGAAGGCTTCATGGAGAACTAAATGCTTGAGTTGAGTCTTGAAGGAAAAGGAGGGTTTTGTGAGGATAATGTGAGTGCAGATTCACGAAACTAGGAGTTAAAAAGTTGTATGTGAGGGGCAGAGAGAAGTTGAGTTTATATTGCAGAGTTCGTATTGAGGGTCATGTCCAGTGAGGTTGGGAAGATCGGTTGGGACCAGGTTGTATAGGACATTCAAAGCTAACTGGAGTAATTTTTCCTTGATTCTAGAAGGCATGGGAAGCCATTGGACCTCACTGAGTATGAGAGTGACCAGGTCAGATCTGAGCTTAAGGAAATCCTTTTGGAAGCTGCTGGGTTGACGATGGACTGGATGGGGAAAGACTGGAGGCAGGGACACCAATGAGGAGGCCACTGCCATTATGTAAGTGCTGGGTGATTGGGGAAGGAACTAAGGTGAAGGCTGTGTGAGGAGAGAGCAGGGGTCAGATGCAAGAGATATGGTGAGAGATCGATGTCCAGATGGGGAACTGATTAGATATGTGGAGTGAGAGTGCGTGAAGAACTGAGACAGTCCATTCCCCAGCTCTCATCAGTAGGAAATTGGGCAATTTTACTGACATTGGGCCATTTTGAGCATTGTTCCAACTTCTACTCATCCTCCTAGTTCTGTCTTATGGAGCACACCCATGAGACATCCCTGCCTACAATTTACTGTGAGAATTTATAACTTTAAAATAATTTAATTTTTTAATTGTTACAATAGAAGGAAAGTCAAGTGGAAAGGGAAGGATAATTAAAATGGCAAAAAATAAGCAAAAAATAAATAAATGCAAGAAAGCAAATTGGACTCCTTTCTAAGCCACAATGGAGGACGAGCGTGCTAGCTTTATTCATGATTACGCCCCAGAATTTACTAGTCAATATGACTGAAAACGAGTATCACTACTGATTTGGGGGAAGGGGATTTTAATGATAACCTGTTGATAATCTCTATTTAATTGCAATCAGTAAATCAACAAGCATTTATTAAGTACTTAGTGTCTTCCCTGTGAGATTTCACCAGTCTCTCCTGTCTGTACCTTGTTTGTACATAAAACTTTGCTTGTTTTCGCTCCCACTAGACTGGGGGCTCCCGAAGAGAAGCAAATGTCCTTTGGCATTTCATTATGTCTGTCACCAGCAGTGCCTGACCCATAGTAGGACCTCAATGAAAGCTTGTTCTGTGAGTGACCCATAGGCTGAGCATTTATGAAGGACTTACTGTGCAATTGACTTTCGGCTGGATGAGGGAATTACAAAGGCAGGAAACAAAAGAACATGGCCCTAAATATGTTGAGACCTCCATTAAATTTAACTATGGACACTCACTGCCTGGCGTGTGTCCTCTGCCTTCCCCACAATGGTTCCCTCTCCTCTTTTTGCTGTGAACCCCAGAAGAGTTATGGGTCCCTCTCGGATTTCTCATAGCACTCTGCTTGAATCTTTTCCTTGCACTGAACATATCCTGCCTTGGATCACAGTTATGTACATGTTTCTGTACCTTTTCCTCATTAGATTGGAAGCACTTTTATGGGAGGGACTCTGTCTTGTTTCACCTTTGTACCATCAAGGCTTAATGTAGTACAGGGATTCTTAAAATGTATTTTATGATGGGCCCTTGGCCATCTAGGGGAGCCCCTGGACCCCTTCTCAGCAGAATGCTTTTAAGGAAATGAAAGAAATGCTACATTTCATTTGAGATTATGGAAAACAATGAAGTAATTTGTTCCCATCTAATTTTCCATCCCTCCTGACATCTCTCCATGAGCTACAGGTTAATATATCCATGTTTGGTACTTTGTAGACGTGGGGCAAGATCTTTTAGGAACTACACCAGGTGGTTTTTATCCTAACCATTCCCTGACCTCAGGCATCTAAGGTATGTACCTGAGATTGAGTGTGGGAGTCCAGAAATATGTGAATTTTTAGACCTAAATGGTGGATATGGTGGATGGGGTATGGGCCATGGGGTTGTGCTTCTGCAGGAGAATTTTGAAAGCTTAGGATTGTCTCGATGAGAGAGCAAAATGGCAGAATTAAGGACAAAGGAAAAATTTCCAGAAGAGTCCATTTTGATTCTATGCGGTAATGGCTAGGGTAGTAGGGAGTCGGGGCCTGAATAACAATGAAGCTCCAAGATTCTCCCCCTCCCCACTGTCTCTGCTCCCCCTTGACTTGGAGGGCGAGTGTTGCTAGGGAACATTGATGGAGGTTTTTAGAAGCTCCAGCCAATGAGAAACCAGGAATGATCTGCAGATACCTTGCGCCAGAGACTGCTCAAGTGGCTTATTATACAGACCAGCCGAGACTGGATGTATTGTTAACTCTGTGGGTTCTGATACAGGTTCAGTTTTCTTTAACTTATTAAAGAAAGAAAGTAAGTTTTAATGAAAAAGTGATGTTTTATACCCTGTCTTAGCTTGGCATAAATATCTATTTATACATGTGCATATATATATTTATAGGCTATACATACATACACATACATATACCTTCATACGTACCCAATATATGTATGAGTATGTAAACATATTTATATATAAACACATACCTGTTTGAGTGTGAATGCAAAAAAACCCCAACTAAATGAAAAGTGAATAGGCACATTTTCACCTCTCCTTGTGATTTACCCGAGGTAAAGAACTTGTTGCTTTGGATACTCCATTTAGGCACCTTTTCTGCTGTTAATCATCTCAGGGAGATGCTTAGAGCCCAGAGGTGAAGAGACTATCACAGGGGAAGGGGGCCTTGACACTGACCCTAACTGGCTCTGAGATGGCTCCCCATCCTCACTCCTAGGCTGTGGATAAAGGCAAGAAGAGAAAACATACAAGGGAGTCAAATAGAAGGGAGGTAGGGAAGGTTGCCATTAGCAGGTGGGGGCTCAGGAAAGGAAGGCTTCATGGTGAACTAAATGCTTGAGTTGAGTCTTGAAGGAAAAGGAGGGTTTTGTGAGGCAGAGATGATAGGGAGAGCATTCTATGCATGGGGAATGTCTAGCAGAGAATCACAGAACCAGGAGGTGAAGGGTTGTCTATAAGGAGCAGAGAGAAGATGAGTTTGTATTGTAGAGTAGAAGATGGGGAGCACTGTTCAATGGGGTGAGGAAGCTAGATGGGGACCAGGTTGGATAGGTTCTTCAAAGCTAACTGGAGTAATTTTTACTTGGTTCTAGAGGGCATAGGAAGCCATAGGACATCATTGAGTAGGAGAGTGACAAGGTCAGTTCTGAGCTTTAGGAAATCCTTTTGGCAGCTACTGGGTTGAGTTTGGACTGGATGGGAAAAGACTGGAGACAGGGACATCAATTAGGAGGCCACTTTCATTATGTAAGTTGGAGGTGATTGGGGCAAGAACCAAGGTGAAGGCTGTGTAAAGAGAGAGCAGAGCTCAGATGCAAGAGATATGGTAGAGAGATGGATGGCCAGATGGGGAACCGATTGGATATGTCAAGGGAGAGAGTATGAGGAACTGCGAAGTATATTCAGGTCATCAAATTGGGAAACTGGAAAATTCTCACTGACTATGTCACCTCCATGTTCAATAATCTTCAGTGGCTCCCTATCACCTCCAGGGTCAAATAGGCAGTCCTCTGCTGGGCTTTCCAAGCTCTTCATGACCTACCCTTGCTTCCCCTCCACACAGAGACCTTTCAATCTTCCTACACATTATACCCCAGTAGTCTTCATGTACTCTACCACCCAGTGACACAGGCCTTGCTCTTCCTTCAACAAGACACCCAAACTCTGAGTTCGATGCTTTCTCTCTGGCTGTGCCCTTGCCTCCTCCATCCTCCCTGCCTTCCTCCAAGCCCCAGCTAAAATCTCACCTTCTCCACGAAGCCTTTCCTGATCCCCCTTAGTAACTGTGGAGGCACATCCTTCTCTTGAGAATCTCCAAGTTATCTCATGTAGATATTTTTTCCTATAGAATTATTAGTATGTTTTCTGCCCCATTAGACTGTGAGGTCTTATGTGCATAGATGGGTTTTGCCTTTCTTTGTATCCCCAGCAATTAACACATTGCTTGGTAAATAGTAGAGCTTGATAAAATGTATGATGACTGATGACTGTGAAAGACTTTGAGCCCTGCCCAGTGCAGTGGGAAGCCATGATGGCAGAGAACCCAAGGTTGAAGCAAGAAACCCACATCTCTGGCAGGAGGAAATGGGCTTAGGAGGCAGAAGGAGACATGTTTTTGGAAGGGGCCATTGTGGGGATCTGTGCTGCTGATCTAGACATATCTATTGTAAGGTTTTTAGCCATAATTTAATTTTTGATTATTAAATTGGAGGGAAAGTGAAGTGGAGAGGGAACGATAATGAAAATGGCAAGCACAAATAAATGAATAATAAGTAAGCACAAGAAAAATAAATTGTTCTTCTCCCTAAGCCACAATGGAGGATCCGAATGTTAGCTTTATTCTTGATTAGGCCCTAAATTTTAAGGGTGGATTCCACTGAAATGGAGTATCACCACTGATCTTGGGGAAGGGAATTTTAATGATCACCTGTTGCTAATCTCAATTTAATTGCAATCAATAAATGAACAAACATTTATTAAGTACTCAATGCCTTCCCTCTGAGATTCTCTCCAGTGTCTTCTGTCTGTACCTTGCTTGTACACAGATGTTTGCTTGCTTTCTCTCCCATTAGATTGGGAGCTCCCTGAGAGAAGAACCTGTCCTTTAGCCCTTCCTTATGTCACCAGCAGTGCCTGATTCATAGTAGGATCTTAATGAAGGCTTGGTGAGTGAGTGGCCCATAGAGTGAGCATTTATGAAGGATTTACTGTATACTAAGATCTGGGCTGGATAAAGGAATTACAAAGACAGAAAACAAGAGACCAAGACCCTGAGGATGTTGAGACCTCCCCTAAATTTAACTATGGACCCTCCCTGCCTGGTGTGTGTCCTCTGCCCTCCCCACCATGGTTCCCTCTCCTCTTTTTGCTATGAACCCCAGAACAGTCAGGGGTCCCTCCTCAGAGATCACCTAGCACTCTGCCTGGACCTTTTCTTTGCTCTGAACATATCCCTTATTGTATCACAGTTATTTGTGTATATGCTTTCTGTACCCTTTCCTCATTAGGTTGGAAACACTTTCAGTGTAGGGAGTATATCTTGTTTCCACTTTGTACCACCAAGGCTTGGTGTAATACAGGGATTCTTGACACTTATTTCATCATGGGCCCCCTGTCCATCTAGGGGAGCCTCTGGACCCCTTCTCAGAAGAATGCTTTTAAGGAATTGAAAGAAATGCTATATTTCATTTGAGGTTAAAAAATAATGAAGTAATTTGTTCCCATCTAATTTTCCTTGCCCCACCTGATATTTTTCCATGAGCCACAGTTTAAGATGCCCAGGTCTGTTGCATTGTAGATGTGGGGCAAGACAAGACCAGGTGGTTTTTATCCCAACCATTCCCTGATCTTAGACATCTCAAGTGTGTCCCTGAGATTGAGTGTGGGAACCTGAAAATATGTGGATTTTTAGACCTAAGTGGTAGATATGGTGGATGGGGTATGGACCATGTGGTTGTGCTTCTGAAGAAGAATTCTAAAAGCCCAGGATTCTTCCTATGAGAGAGCAAAATGGCAGATTTAAGGGCAAAGGAAAATTTTCCATGAGAGTCCATCTTTAATTCTGTGCTGTGATGGCTGGGGAAGTGGAGAGCAGGGGCCTGAATAACAATGAAGTTCCATGATTCTCCCCCCTCCCCACTGCCTCTGTTCCCCCCTGACTTGGAGGGCGAGCGTTGCTAAGGAACATTGATGCAGGTTTTCAGAAGCTCCAGCCAATGAGAAGCCAGGAATGATCTGCAGATACCTTGCGCCAGAGACTGCTCAAGTGGCTTATTATACAGAACAGCAGAGACTGGATGTATTGTTAACTCTATGGTTTCTGATATAGGTTTAGTTTTCCTGAACTTATTAAATAAAGCAAAAAAGTTTTAAGGAAAACTGATATGTACCTATATATTTATACATATGCACACACACACATATATGTTAGGCCTCTCTCTGTCTCTCTGTCTCTCTCTCTATGTATAAGTATATATGTACCTTATACATGTACATATATGTAAATATATTTCTATATAAACACATACCTGTTTGTGTGTGAAAGTAAAAACCTAAATGAAAAGTGAATAGGCACATTTTCGCCTTTGCCTGTGAATCCCCTGATGCTGGGTACCAACAGACCCAGAACCTGTCTCTATGGATGCTGCATTTGGGCACCTTCTCTGCTGTTCATTATCCCAAGAAGATGCTTAGAGAACAGAGGTGAAGGGACTGTCCCAGGGCAAGGAGGGCTTGTCACTGACCCAAACTGGCTTTGAGATGACTCCCCATCAACTCCTAGGCTGTGGATAAAGGCATGAAGAGAAAAAATACAAGGGAATCAAATAGAAGGGAGGTAGGGAAGGATGCCGTTGGCAGGCATGGGTTCAGGAATGGAAGGCTTCATGTTGAAAAAGTGCCTGATTTGAGTCTTGAAGGAAAAGGAGGGTTGTGTGAGACAGAGATGAGTGGGGAGAGCATTCTAGGCATGGAGAATGTCCAGTACAGATTCACAGAACTCTGAGGTTAAGGGTCTTTTGTGAAGAGCAGAGAGAAGGTGTTTGTATTGCTGAGTCCAAGATGGGGAGCAATGTCCAGTGAGGTGGGGAAGACACGTCGAGAACAGATTGCAGAGGTTCTTCAGAACTAACTGTAGAAGTTTGTACTTGGTCCTAGAGGCCATAGGGAGCCACTGGACATCATTGAGTAGGAGAGTGACCAGGTCAGATCTAAGCTTCAGGAAATCCCTTTGGCAACAACTGGGCTGAGGATAGACTGGATGGAAAAGCCTGGAGGCAGGGACGCCAATGAGGAGGCCACTGCCAGTATCTAAGTGAGAGGTGTTTGGGGCAGGAACTAAGGTGAAGGCTGTGTGAGGAGACAGTAGGGGTCAGATGCAAGAGACATGGTGGAGGGATGGATGGCCAGATGGGGAGTGATCGCACAGGTAGAGTAAGAGACTGAGGAACTGAGGAGAATACACAGGTCATGAAATTGGGAGACTGAAAGAATGGTGGTGCTTTCAACAGGAATGTGGCAATTTGGGAGATAGATGGGCTGAGTGGGAAAGATAATATGTAAGTCATATTTTGGACCTCACAGTGTCAGAGAATTTTCAAGTTAGTAGGAATCCTGCAGCCATCAAGTACAACTCATATCCTAAAGGAATCCCCTCCATGGCATAAGTAATAAGTGTTCCTCCACCCTCTGTGGAAGCCCTCCCAGGTGGTGCCTCCTTCCCTGCCCTCCTCTCTAGGCAGCCCATTCCCCTTGGGCACTTTCTGGACAGCTCTCATGGGTAGGAAGTTGGGCAGTTTTTACTGATATTGAGCCTTGTTGAACCTCTTTCCAACTCCACCCCCCATTGGCATCCTCCTGGTTCTGTCTTCTGGGGCCAAACAGAACAGCTCTCATTCTTTTTTTCTGGGACATCCCTGCCTACAATTGAAGGGGGCTCTCATATCCCCCCTTAGGCTTCCTTACTATAGGCTAAAAATCACAAGCTCCTTGAGTCAAGCAACATGTGATAAGAACACACACTCCTGGCTACTCTTCCCTGGACACTCTCTAGCTTATCAATGTCCTTAGCCAACCATGATGGAAAGATCTGAACATTATCCTCAAGATGAACTCTGAGAAGGGCAGATCCCCTACATCCCTGGTGGGGAATCTTTGTCCTTCTTAATGAAGCACAAGACTGAAGAGAATCTGTTGGTTGACACCATATTGATCAAACCTATTGGGCTCCCAGTGCACGAAAACTCTCCAATCTTTTCAAAAAACTTTTGTCTATGCCTCCCTCTTTTTAAACTTGCAAGACTGATTTTTTCATATTCAATTAGAAAATTTAACATTGATTCCTATTGGCTATAATCTTATTGATTTTGATTTGTCTTAGAGACATTGTGATTTGAAATATCAAAATAAGTTATTGTTGAGGTGGACCTGAAGCTCAGGATAGACTGGGTCTTAGAAGTATTGATCTGGGAATCATCAGCAAAAAGATGATAATTAAACTCCAGGAGATGATGAAGTTGGAGAGAGAAAAGAGACACAAAGAGACAGACCGAGAGAGACAGACAGACAGACAGACAGACACACACACACACACACAAAGAGAGAGAGGCACTGAGACACACAGTGACACAGAGACAGAGAAAATAAAGAGTCGAATATGAAGAGAAGTCTATAGAACACTCATATTTAGAGAACATGATGTAGTAGATGATGTAGCCAAGAAGCCTGAGAGTGCAGAGAGGCTTTGTTTTCTAGAGGTTTCACTGGAAAATGGAGGAGAGAGAGGGAAATTTGCCTGGGGGCTGGTAGAGTCTAATGAAGGTTCTTAAAGATGGGGGTTTCAAAGCGCTTCATGACCTAATCTTGCTTCCCCTCCACAAACAGAACTTTCCAGTCTTCTACACATTATATTACCATAGTCCTCACGTTCGCTACCGTGCAGTGATACAGGCCTTGTTCTTCCTTAAACAAGACACGCCACCTCTGAGTTCTAGGCTTTCTCTCCGGCTGTGCCCCTGCCTACTTTGATCTCTCCTTCCTCTTCTTTGCCTCTTGGCCTCCCTGTCTTCCTCCAAGTCCCAGCTAAAATCCCATCTTCTCCAGGAAGCCTTTCCTCATCTTCCTTAAGTAACTGCAGAGGGATCTCTTTTCTTCTGTTGATCATCTTCAAGTTATCTCATCTGTATATTTTTTCCTACAGAATTATCTGTTTGCTTTCTGATGCATTAGACTGTGAGATTCTCATGGGCAGAAATTCTTTTCACTTTTCTTTTTGTCCCAAGCACTTAACACAGTTCTTGGCACATGGTAGTTGCTGAAAAAAGTCTATAGACTTGTTGACTGACAACTCTGAAAAACTTTGACCTCTGCCCAGTGCAGTGGGAAGCCATGATGTCAAAGGATCCAAGGATGAAGCAGGAAACCCACATCTCTGGCAGGAGCAAATGGACTCAGGAGGCAGAAGGAGACATGCTTTTGGAAGGGGCCATTTTGGGAATCTGTGTTGCTGATCTGTTAAATATTTTTTGTGAGGGATTTAACATTAATTTAATTTAATTTAATTTTTTAGTTGTTAATTGGCATGAAAGTGAAGTGGGAAAGGGAATGATAATTAAAATGACAAAAAACAAACAAAGAAACAAAGTGTAAACTGGACTCCTTTCTAAGCTACAATGGAGGATAAGAGTAAAAGCTTATTCTTGATTATGACCCAGAATTTACTGGTCAATATGGTTGAAAATGAGTATTACTATTGATTTTGGGGAAGGGGATTTTAATGATAACCTGGTGACAATCTCTATTTAATTGTAATCAATAAATCAAGCATTTATTAAGTACTCAGTGTCTTCCCTGTGAGATTCTCTCTACTCTGCTGTCTGTATCTTGTTTGTACATAGATATTTGCTTGTTTTCTCTCCCATTAGACTGGGAGCTCTCAAAGAGAAGGAAATGTCTGTTGGCCCTTCTTTATGTCACCAGCAGTGCCTGGCACATAGTAGGTTCTTTATGAATGCTTGTTGAATGAGTGACCCATAGAGTGAATGTTTATGAAGGGCTTACTGTGTACTAAGCTCTGGGCTGGAAGAAGGAATTACAATGGCAAAAAACAAAAGAACAACACCATAAATATGTTCTTGAGTCCTCCACTAAACTTAACTATGGGCATTCCCTGCCTGGTGTGCATCCTCTGCCCTATCCAGGATGGTTCACTCTCCTGGAACCCCAGAACAGTCAAGGGTCCCTCCTCAGATTTCTTGCAGCACTCTGCCTGAACCTTTTCCTTGCACTGAACATATCTCACCTTGTATCACAGTTATTTGTATACATGCTTTCTGTACCCTTTCCCCATTGGGTTGGAAGCACTTTCCAGGCAGGGATTATGTCTTGTTTCTACCTTGTACCATCAAGGACCTGGGCCGTCTAGGGGAGCTTCTGGACCCCTTCTCAGAAGAATGCTTTTAAAGGAATTGAAAGAAATGCTATACTTCATTTGAGGTTAAAAAATAATGAAGTAATTTGTTCCCATCTAATTTTCCTTGCCCCACCTGATATCTTCCCATGAGTCACAGGTTAAGATGCCCAGTCTATTGCATTGTAGATGTGGGGCAAGACAAGACCAGGTGGTTTTTATCCCAACCATTCCCTGATCTCAGACATCTCAGTTGTGTCCCTGAGATTGAGTGTGGGAGCCTGAAAATATGTGGATTTTTAGACCTAAGTGGTAGATATGGTGAATGGGGCATGGGTTGTGTTTTCTGCAGGAGAATTCTGAAAGCCTAGGATTGTCCCTATGAGAGAACAAAATGGAAGAATTAAGGACAAAGGGAAAATTTTCCATGAGAGTCCATCTTTAATTCTGTGCTGTGCTGGCTGGGGAAGTGGAGAGCAGGGGCCTGAATAACAATGAAGCTCCCATGATTCTCCCCCTCCCCACTGCCTCTGTTCCCCCTGACTTGGAGGGCAAGCGTTGCTAAGGAACATTGATGCAGGTTTTCAGAAGCTTCAGCCAATGAGAAGGCAGGAATGATCTGCAGATACCTTGCGCCAGAGACTGTTCAAGTGGCTTATTATACAGGACTAGCCGAGACTGGATGTATTGTTAACTCTATGGGTTCTGAGATGGGTTTAGTTTTCCTGAACTTATTAAAGAAAGCAAATAAGTTTGAATGAAAAGTGATGTTCCTACCCTGTCTTAGGTGTGTGTATGTGCCTATATATTTATAACACGTGCACACACACACATATATGTTTTACCTCCATATAGGACCATATATATGTGTGTGTGTGTAAATTTTTTTGTACACACAAGCTTGTTTATATGTGGATGCAAAAATGTGAGTTCCCTGACACTGGGTACCCTTTAATGAGGAACCTTTGTCTGTGGATGCTGCATTTGGCACCTTCTTTCATGTCCATCACCCCAGGGAGATGCTTAGAGCATGGAGGTGGAAGGACTGTCCCAGGGCAAGGAGGGCTTGGCACTGACCCAAACTGGCTTGAGATGACTCCCCATCCACTCCTAGGCTGTGGATAAAGGTATGAAGAGAAAAAATACAAGGGAGTCAAATAGAAGGGAGGTTAGAGAAGGATGCCATTAGCTAGTGTGGGCTCAGGAAAGGAAGGCTTCATGCAGAAATGGCTCTTGAGTTGAGTCTTGAAGGAGAAGGGGGGTTGTGTGATGCAAAAGTGAGTGGGGAGTTCATTCTAGGCATGGGGAACATCAGTACAGATTTCGAGAGCTAGGAGGTGAGGAGCAGAGAGAAAGTGAGTTTATAGCAGAGTTTAAGATGGGGAGTAATATATGAGTTCTGCTTTGGACTTCACAGTATCAGAGAATTTCCCAGTTAATAGGGATCCTTCAGCCATTGAGTACAATTCATATCTAAAGGAATCCCCACAATAGCATAGGTGATAAGTGATCCTCCACCCTCTGTGAAGCCCTCCCAGGTGGTGCCTCCTCCCTTGCCCTCCTCTCTAGGCACTCCCTTCCCCTTGGGCACTTCCTGGACAGCTCTCATTGGTGGGAATTTGGGCAGTTTTTCCTGACGCTGAGCCTTGTTGAGCTTCAACTAGATGAAAATTAAACTCCAGGAGATGATGAAGTCAGGAAGAGAAGAAAAAGACAGAGAAAGACAGAGACTTAGTGAGATACAGGGACACAGAGATAGACAGAGAAAGAGGAAAAATAGAGATGGAGAAGAGAAGCACAGGGAACACCCATTTAGAAGATACAATTTAGTCGGTGTTCTAGCCAAGAAGCCCTAGAAGGGTTCAGCCATGCATGGGAAGAGCCAGGAGAGAACAGGATCACCAAAGGCTAGAGACTGTGTCCAGGAGCAGGAGAATGGTCAGGAGGGCCAAAGCAGCACAGAGGGCAAGGAGAACTGAGGGAACTGAGGAAAGACTATTGGGTTTGTCACTTAACAGGTAATTGGTAGCTTTAGGATTGAAGATTCAGGATATAAATTGGATTTCAAAATTTAAAAGACCAAGTGAGAAGATTGGATGCAGAGACAATAGAAGAGGTTGGCTTGAGGGGCTGGTAGAGTATAGTGAAGGTTCTTAAGGATGGGGAGACCCAAGGACAAAGAGGGAAATTCACTTCTATGTCAAGAGGAAATGGACTCAAGGGCAGAAGGAGATATGTTTTTGGAAGGGCCAATGTGGGGATCTGAGTTGCTGATCTATTGATATTTATTGTGATGATTTTTACTTTAATTCAATTTTTTAATTGTTAAATTGGAGGGAAAGTGAAATGGAGAAGAGAATGATATTTAAAATGACTAATTAATAAATTAATAAAGAAATAAGTGCAAGAAAAGTAAATTGAGTGCCATTCTAAGGCACAATAGATGATTGTAGTAGTAGATTTATTCTTGATTTGCCCCAGAATTTAAGGGTCAATAACACTGAAAAGGAGTATCACTATTGATTTTGGGGAAGGGAAATTTTAATGATAACCTGGTGATAATCTCAGTTTAATTACAATCAATAAATCAATAAGCATTATTAAGTTACTCAATGCCTTCCCTCTGAGATTCTCTCCAAGTTTCTCCTGTCTGTATCTTGTTTGTACATAGATGTTTGCTTGTTTTGACTCCCATTAGACTGGGAGCTCCCTGAGAGAAGGAAATGTCCTTTGGTACTTCATTATGACACCAGCAGAGCCTGGCACATAGTAGGCCCTTTGTGAATGCTTGTTGAGTGAGTGACCCATAGAGTGAGCATTTATGAAGGGCTTACTGTGTTCTTGGCTCTGAGCTGGATAAAGGAATTACAAAGGGAGAGAACAAAAGAGTAAGACCCTGAGTATGTTGAGACCTCCCCTAAATTTAACTATGGACCCTCCCTGCCTGGTGTGTGTCCTCTGCCCTCCCCACAATGGTTTCCTCTCCTGTTTTTGCTATGAACCCCAGAACAGTCAGGGCTCCCTCCTCAGAGATCATCTAGCACTCTGCCTGGATTTTTCTTTGCACTGAATATATCCCTCATTGTATCACAGTTATTTGTGTACATGCTTTCTGTACCCTTTCCCCATTAGATTTGGAAACACTTCCAGGGGAGGGACAATGTCTTATTTCAACTTTGTACCATCAAGGTTTGGTATAGTACAAGGATTCTTAACATTTATTTCATCATGGGCCCCTTGACCATGTAGGGGAACCTCTGGACCCCTTCTCATAAGAATGCTTTTAAGGAATTGAAAGAAATGATATATTTCATTTGATGTTAAAGAAAATAAAGAAGTAATTCTTCCTATCTAATTTTCCTTTCCTCACCTGACATCTTTACATGAGCCTCAGGTTAAGATGCCCAGTGCACTGGTCCATTGTTGATGTGGGGCAAGATCTTTCATTAACAAGACCATGTGGTTTTTATCCTAACCATTCTTTGACCTTATACATCTCAGGTGTGTGCCTGAGATTGAGCCTGAAAAATGTAGATTTTTTAGACCAAGTGGTAGATATGGTGGATGAGGTATGGGCCATGGGGTTGTGCTTCTGAGGAGAATTCTGAAAGCCTAGATTGTCCCTATGAGAGAGCAAAATGGCAGAATTTATAGACAAAGGAAAAAATTTCTAGGAGAGTCCATTTTGATTTTATGCTGTAATGGCTGTGGTAGTGGGAGTAGGGGCCTGAATAACAATGAAGCTCCATTATTCTCCCCCCCCCTCCCCACTGTCTCTGCTCCCCCCTGACATGGAGGGCGAGCGTTGCTAGGAACATTGATGAAGGTTTTCAGAAGCTCCAGCCAATGAGAAGGCAGGAATGATCTGCAGATACCTTGCGCCAAAGATTGTTCAAGTGGCTTGTTTGCAGACCAGCAAGACTGGATGTCTTGTTAACTCTATGGTTCTGATATGGGTTTAGTTTTTCCTGAACTTATTAAAGAAAGGAAATAAGTTTTGAATGAAAAGTAATATGTTTCCTGCCCTGTGCTGGATGGGTATATAGGCTACTTGTTTATATATTTATACATATGTACACACAGACATATAGATTATATGTCCCACCTCCATGTATGATGTATTATATATGCACACCTATTTATATTCCCTTTATATGCCTACATATGTAAACATATTTATACACACATAACTGTGTATGTGGTGAACGCAACAAACCAAAGTGGAAAGTGAATAGGCACATTTCTACCTCCCCCTGTGATTTACTCCTAGGTGAGGAATCTGTCTCTATGGATGCTGCATTTGGTACTTTCACTGAATTCTACATCTCAGGGAGATACTTAGCACAAAGTGAAGGACTGTCCCAGGGCACTGACACTGACACTGACCCTACAGGCTTGTGAGATGGCTCTCTATTTACTGCTAGGCTGGGGATAAAGGTATGAAGACAAAAAATATAAGGAGTTAAATAGAAGGGAGGTAGGGAGAATGCCATTAGCGGTGGTGGGCTCAGGAAAGAAGGCTTCTTGTAGAAATGATTCTTGGGATGAGTCTTGAAGGAGAAGGAGCTTGTATGAGCTAAAGGTGATTGGGAGTTTCATTCTAGGCATGGGGAAATCCAGTCCAGATTCAGAGAGAGCTAGGAGTGAAGGGTTGTGTTGATAGAGCAGAGAGAAGGTGAGCTTGTATGGCGAGTTCAACATGGAGAGCAATGTCCAATGAGTCGGGAAAGGTAGGCTTAGATCAAGTTGCATATGGCATTCAAAGCTAACTGGGTCCTTTGTACTTGATGATACAGGGCATCAGAAGAAATGATGAAACTGAGTTACTTTTGTAACTTCTTTCACATGACCATTTTCCCTACTCCCTAAATCCCGAGGTGCTAGTCCCCATCACCTCCTGTCTAAGTTACTGAACAGGCTGCTGGAGGTGAGTCTGCTTCCTCCACTCTTGCCCACTCCAGGCCATCTTCATCAGCTCTCAGAGGGATCTTCCTAAAGCAAAATTCTCACTGACTATGTCACCCCCATGCACAATAAATTTCATTGGACTCCCTATCACCTGCAGGGGTCAAATAGGAATTCCTCTGATGCCCCTTCAAAGCCTTTTATAACCTAATTTCCCTCCATACACTAGCTTTCCTGTCTTCCTACACATTGTACCCTAGTATTCCCCATGTACCTACCTCCCAGTGACACTGGCTTGCTCTTCCTTAAAGAAGACACCACCTCTCAGTTCTAGGTTTCTCTCTGGCTGTGCCCCTGCCTACTTTCATCTCTCCTTTCTCTTGGCTTCCCTGCCTTCCTCCCAGTCCCAGCTAAAATCCTACCTCTTCCAGGAATCCTTTTCTGATCTCCCTTAATGATTCTGAAGGAATATCCTTCCTTCTGCTGTTCATCAGAAAGTTATCTCATGTATATGTCTTTTTTTGTAAAGGATTATTTCCTTGTTTTCTCTCCCAGTGAACTGTGAGCTCCTCATGGGCAGGGATAGTTTTTGCCTTTAGCCCACTGCCTGGCACATAGTAGGATCTCAAACAATGTTGACTTCCTGACTAACGACTCTGAAAGACTTTTGAATTCTGCTTAGTGGGGTGGGAAGCCATGATCCCAGAGGACCCAAGGATGAAGCAGGAAACCCACCTCTCCGGCAGGAGGAAATGGACTCAGGAGGCAGAAGGAGACATGTTTTTGGGAGGGGCCAATGTGGGAATCTGAGTTGCTGATCTATACATATTTATTGTGAGAGTTACTTCAATTTAATTTTTTCATTGTTAAATTGGAGGAAAATGCAGTGGAGAGGGAATGATAATTAAATGGCAAAAACAAATAAACAAATAAAGAAATGCAAGAAAGTAACTTGGGCTCCTTTCTAAGACACAATGGGGGATCAGAGTAATTGCTTTATTCTTGATTATGCCCCAGAATTTAAGGTCAATACCACTGAAAAGAAGTATCACTTTGATTTTGGGGAAGGGGATTTTAATGATAAACTGGTGATAATTTCTACTTATTGCAATCAACAAATCAAGAAGCATTGATTAGATTCCTCAGTGTCTTCCCTGTGAGATTCTCTCCACTCTCTGTTGTTTCTATCTTGTTTGTACATAGATATTTGCTTGTTTTCTCTCCCATTAGACTGGGAGCTCCCTGAGAGAAGGAACTGTCCTTTGGCCCTTTTTTATGTCGCCAGCAGTGCTTACCACATAGTAGGTCCTTCATGAATGCTTGTTGAGTGAGTGACCCATAGAGTGAGCATTTATGAAGGGCTTACTGTGTTCTTGACTCTGAGCTGGATAAAGGAATTACAAAGGGAGGGAACAAAAGAGTAAGATCCTGAGTATGTTGAGACTTCCCCTAAATTTAACTATGGACCCTCCTTGCCTGGTGTGTGTCCTCTGCCCTCCCCACAATGGTTTCCTCTCCTGTTTTTGCTATGAACCCCAGAACAGTCAGGGCTCCCTCCTCAGAGATCACCTAGCACTCTGCCTGGACCTTTTCTTTTCCCTGAACATATCCCATATTGCATCACAGTTATTTGTGTACATACTTTCTGGACCCTTTCCCCATTAGATTTGGAAGCACTTTCAGGGGAGGGACAATGTCTTATTTCAACTTTGTACCATCAAGGTTTGGTATAGTACAGGGATTCTGAACATTTATTCATCATGGACCCCTTGACCATCTAGGGGAGCCTCTGGACCCCTTCTCAGAAGAATGCTTTTAAGGAATTGAAAGAAATGCTACATTTCATTTGGGGTTATGGAAATAATGAAGAAATTTGTTCCCATCTAATTTTCCTTGCCCCCACCTGATATCTTTTCATGAGTCACAGTTTAAGATGCACAGTCTAGTGCATTGTAGATGTGGGGCAAGATCTTTCAGTAATAAGACCAGGTTATCATTCCCTGACCTTATACATCTCAGGTGTGTGCTTGAGTATACCTGAGATTGAGTGTAGGAACCTGAAAAATATGTGGAGTTTTAGACCTAGATGCTGGATATGGTAGATGGGGTATGGGCCATGGGGTTGTGCATCTGAAGGAGAATTCTGAAAGCCCAGGATTGTCCCTATGAGAGAGCAAAATGGCAGAATTAAGGACAAAGGAAAAATTTCTAACAGAGTCCATTTTGATTCTATGAGGTAATGGCTGTGGTGGTGAGGAGCAGGGGCCTGAATAACAATGAAGCTCCATTATTCTCCCCCCTCCCCACTGTCTCTGTTCCCCCCTCACTTGGAGGGGAGCGTTGCTAGGAACATTGATGCAGTTTTCAGAAGCTTCCAGCCAATGAGAAGCAGGAACAATCTGCAGATACCTTGTGCCATACACTGTTCAAGTGGCTTATTATACAGACCAGCAGAGAATAGATGTATTGTTAACTCTATGGTTTCTGATACAGGTTCAGTTTTCCTGAACTTATTAAAGAAAGCAAAAAAGTTTTAATGAAAAGTGATATGTTTCCTACCCTGTTCTGGGTGGGTATATATACCTATATGTTTACATATTTATATATGTGCATACACACATATAGGTTATACCTCCATATATATAATGTCAATACTGTATATATGTGTGCTTGTGTAAACATTTATGTATATACAGAAACCTGTATATGTGTGAATGCAAAAAATCTAAATGAAAAGTGAATAGGCACACTGTCATTGCCCCTTGTGATTTTCCTGATGCTGGTTACTCCCACATGAGAAACCTGTCTCTATGGATGCTGCATTTGGGCACCTTCTCTGTTATTCTCCACCCCAGGGCAATGCTTAGAGCATCCCAGGAGAAGGGGGATTGGACACTGACTCAAACTGGCTTTGAGATGGCTCCCCAGGTACTCCTAGGCTGTGGATAGAGGCATGAAGAGAAAACATACAAGGGAGTCAAACAGAAGGGAGGTAGGGAGGATGCCATTAGCAGGTGGGCTCTCAGGAAAGGAAGGCTTCATGTAGTAATGGTTCTTGGGCCGAGTCTTGAAGGAAAAGCAGGATTCTGTGAGGTAGAGCTGAGGTGGGGGGATCATGCGGTGCAGATTCACAGAGCTAGGAGAGGAGCAGAGAGGTGTTTGTATTGCAGAATTCAAGATGGGGAATGATGTCCAATGAGGTGGGGAAGATAGGTTGGGACCAGGTTGTATAGGCTCTTCAGAAGGAACTGGAGAAGTTTGTACTTGATGCTACAGGGCATAGGGAGCCAGTGGACATCATTGTGTAGGAGACTGATATGGCTAGATCTGAGCTCAAGAAAATCCCTGTGGCAGCTGCTGGGTTAAGGATAGACTGGATGGGGAAAGACAGGTGGTTGGGACACCAATGAGGAGGTCTTTTCCCTTATCTAAGGGAGAGGCGATTGGGACAGGAACTAAGGTGAAGGCTGTGTGAGGAGAGAGCAGGGGTCAGAGACAAGAGATATGCTGGAGAGATGGATGTCTGGATAGGGACTGATGGACATGTGGAGGGAAAGAGTGTGAGGAACTGAGGAGAATATCCATGTCATGAAATTGGGAGACTTGAAGAATAGTGGTTCTTTCAAAAGAAGCTGGGCAATTTGGGAGGCAGTTGGGGTGAGTGGGAAAGATATTACAGGAGTTCTGCTTTGGGCCTCGCAGCATCAGAGAATTTTCCAGTTAGTGGGGACCCAGCAGCCATTGAGTGTACTTCATATCCTAAAGGAATCCCTGCCACAACATAAGTAGTAAGTGACCATTAAATCTCTGCTGGAAACCTTCCCAGGTGGTGCCTCCTTCCCTCCCATCCCCTCTCGGCAGCCCACTCCCCTTGGGCACTTCCTGGACAGCTCTTATTGGTGGGAAGTTCTGGGTTGCTGATGTAGACATACTTTTTGTGAGCTTTTTACTTTTTGTTGAATTTGTCATTGTTAAATTGGTGGGAAAGTGAAGAGGAGAGGGGATGACAATTAAAAGGGCAAAAATAAATGAACAAATAAATAAACAAGTGCAAGAAAAGTAAATTAGGCTCCTTGCTAAGCTGAAGTGGAGGATTACACTAAGTTTTATTCTTGTCTATGCCCCTGAATTTCAGGGTCAAAACCACTGAAAAGAAGTTTCACTATTGATTTTGGGGAAGAGCATTTTAATGATAATCTGGTGATAATCTCAATTTAATTGCAATCAACAAATCCATAAGCATTTATTAAGTACTCCAGTGAGAGTCTCTCCATTCTGCTGTTTGCATCTTGTTTGTACATAGATGTTTGCTCGTCAGGTCCTTAATGAATGCTTTGTTGAGTGAGTGACCCATAGACTGAGCATTTATGAAGGGCTCACTGTGTACTGAACTCTGGGCTAGAAGAGGGAATTACAGAGACAGAAAACAAAAGAACAAGACCTTAAATATGTTGAGACCTCCACTAAATTTAACTATGGACAACCACTGCCTTTTGCTCTTGCCACAGTGATTTCCTCTCCTCTTTTTGCTATGAACCCCAGAACAGCGAGGTGTCCCTCCTCAGAGTTCACATAGCACTCTCCCTGGACTTTTTCTTTGCACTGAACATCTCTCATCTTGTATCCCAGGTATTTGTGTACATGCTTCTTGTACCCTTTCCCCATGAGATTGGAAGCACCTTTAAGGCAGGGACAATGACTTGTTTCACTTTGTACCATCAAGATTTAGTGTAGTACAGGGATTCTTGACACTTATTTCATCATGGGCCCCTTGGCCATCTTGAGGACCCTGTGGACCCCTTCTCAGAAGAATGCTTTTAAGGAATTGAAAGATATGCTACATTTCATTTGAGGTTATGGAAAATAATGAAGTGATTTGTTCCCATCTAATTTTCCATCCCCCTACCTGACATTTCTCCATGAGGCAAAGGTCTGATGCATTGTAGATGTGGGGCAAGATCTTTCAGTAACAAGAAAAGGTTGTTTTTATTCTGATGATTCCCTGACCTCAGACATCTCAGGTGTGTGCCTGAGATTGAATGTGAGAGCCTGAAAAATATGTGGATTTTTAGACCCAAATGGTGGATATGGGGCATGGGCCATGGGGTTGTGCTTCTGCAGGAAAATTCTGAAAGCCTAGGATTGTCCCTATGAGAGAGCAAAATGGCAGAATTAAGGACAAAGGAAAAATTTCCAGAAGAGTCCATTTTGATTCTATGCGGTAATGGCTGTGGTGGTGGGGAGCAGGGGCTTGAATAACAATGAAGCTCCATTATTCTCCCCCGCACCACTGTCTCTGTTCCCCCCTGACATGGAGGGCGAGTGTTGCTAAGGAACATTGATGCAGGTTTTCAGAAGCTCCAGCCAATGAGAAACCAGGAATGATCTGCAGATACCTTGCGCCAGAGACTGTTCAAGTGGCTTATTATACAGACCAGCCGAGACTGGATGTATTGTTAACTCTGTGGGTTCTGATACAGGTTTAGTTTTCCTGAACTTATTAAAGAAAGCAAAAAAGTTTTAATGAAAAGTGATATGTTTCCTATCCTGTCCTGGGTGGGTATATATACTTATGTATTTAAATATTTATATATATGCATATACATATATCAATAGCTTATACTTCCATATATATACATGTTTATATATATCTAATATATATGTGTGTGTAAGCATATTTATGTATACACACATTTTTATGTATGAATGCAACAAATCTAAATGAAAAATGAAGAGGCATATTGTCACACCCCCTCCCCCCGTGGTTTCCCTGATACTGGGTACCCCTAGAACCTTTCTCTATGGATGCTGCATTTGGGCACATTCTCTGCTGTTAATCACCTCAAGCTGATGCCTAGAGGGTAGAGGTGAGAGCACTGTTGCAGGGTAAGGGGGCCTTGTCACTGACCCAAAGTGGCCTTAAATCTGACTCACCATCTACTACTAGGCTGTAGAGATGTACATGAAGAGAAAAAAATACAAAGGGAATCAAATAGAAGGGAGGTAGGAAAGGATGCCTTTAGCAGGTGTGGGCTTGGGGAAGGAAGGCTTCACATAGAAATGATGCTTGGGATGAGTCTTGAAGGAGAAGGAGGGTTGTGTGAGGCAGAGGTGAGTGGGGAGGGCTTTCTAGGCATGGGGAATGTCCAGTGGAGTTTCATGGAACTAGGAGGTGAAGAGGGTATCAGAAGAACTGGTGCAACTGAGCAAGGTTATTTACCTGCGTAATGTCTTCCATGTGACCACTTTCCCCACTCCCCAAATCCTGAGGTGCCAGTCCCCATCACCTCCTGCCTATGTGGCTAAACTGGCCTGCTGGAGGTGAGTCTGCTTCCTCCACTCTTGCCCACTCCAGGCCCTCCTTCACTCAGCTCTCAGAGGGATCTTCCTAAAGCAAACCTCTCACTATGTCACCTTCATACTCTGTAAATTCAGTGGCTCCCAATCATCTCTATGGTCAAATAGGAAATCCTCTACTGGGGTTTCAAAGCTCTTCACGACCTAACCTTGCTCCCTCTTCACACACAGAACTTTCCAGTCTTCTTCCTTTTTTTTTGTTTTGTGGGGCAATGAGGGTTAAGTGACTTGCCCAGGGTCACACAGCTACTAAGTGTCAAGTGTCTGAGGTTGGATTTGAACTCAGGTCCTCCTGAGTCCAGGGCCGGTGCTTTATCCACTGTGCCACCTAGCTGCCCCCACTTTCCAGTCTCCTTATACTTTACACCCTAGTACTGTCCATGGACCCTATTATCTATCAACACTGGCCTTGCTGTTCCTTAAACAACACACCCCACCTCTCAGTTCTAGGCTTTCTTTCTGGCTGTGCCCCTGTCTACTCTTATTTCTCCTCCATCCTCTCCTCATCCTGGCTTCCCTGCCTTCCTCCAAGTCCCAGCTAAAATCTCACCTTCTCCAGGAGTTCTTTGTTCATTTCCCTTAATAATTCTAGAGGAATATCCTTCCTTCTTTTGATCATCACCAAGTTATCTCATGTCAATATTTTTTTGTACAGAATTATTTGCATTGGACTGTGAAATCCTCATGGGCAGGAATTGTTTTTGCCTTTATTTGTATCCCTAGCACTTAGGACAGTGTTTGGCACATGGTAGGTGCTGAAAAAAGTCTATACACTTGTTGAATGGACACTCGTGAAAAACTTTGACCTCTGCTCAATGGATGCTGGCATCATGATGGTCGAGGACCCCAGGGATAAAGCAGGAAACCCACCTCTCTGGCAGGAGGAAATGGACTCAGGGAGGCAGGAGACATATTTTGTATGGGACCACTGTGGGAAATCTGTGCTGTTGATCTATACATATTTATTGTGTGGATCTTAACTTTAATTTAATTTAATTTTTTAATTGTTAAATTGGAGGGAAAGTAGAGAGGGAATTAAGTGAATAAATAAATAAATTCAAAAATATTAAACTGGGCTCCTCTCTGAGCCACAATAGGGGATCAGAGAAAAAGTTTATTCTTGATTCTGCCCCAGAATTTGAGGGTCAGTACTGCTGAAGAGAAGGATCACTATTCATTTTTGGTGAGGGGGTTTTAATGATAACCTGGGGATGATCTCCATTTAATCTCAATCAACAAATGAATAAGCATTTATTAAGTACTCAGTGTCTTCCCTGTGAGTTTCTCTCCAGTCCCTCCTATCTGTACCTTGTTTGTACATAGATGTTTTCTTGTTTTCTCTCCCATTAGACTGGGAGCTCCCTGAGAGAGGGAACTGTCCTTTAGCCCTTCCTTATGTCACCAGCAGAGCATAGCACATAGTAGGCCCTTCATGAATGCTTGTTGATTGAGTGACCCCTAGAGTGAGCATTTATGAAGCACTTACTACTGTGTACTAAGCTCTGGGCTGGAGGAGGGAATTACAAAGGCAGAAAAGAAAAGAACAAGACCTTAAATATTTTGAGACCTCACTAAATTTAACTATTGACTGTAGCTCCTCTGTGTGTGTGTGTGTGTGTGTGTGTGTGTGTTGTGTGTGGTGTGTGTGTGTGTGTGTGTTTGAGATCTGCCCTCCCCATGAAGGTTCCCTCTCCTCTTTTTGTTATGAACCCGACAACAGTCATGGGTCCTCCTCGATTTCTCGTAGCACTCTGCTGGACCTTTTCCTTGCACTGAACATATCCCCAATTGTATCACAGTTATTTGTGTACATGTTTTCTGTACCTTTCCCATAGGTTGGAAGCACTTTCCAGGTAGGTACTATGTTTTCTTTCAATTTGCTGTGCATCAAGACTTAAGGTAGTAAAGGGATTCTTTATATTTATGATGGGACCCTTGGCCTTCTGAGAACCCTCTGGACTCCTTTTTAGAAGAATGCTTTTAAGGAATTGAAAGAAATGCTACATTTTCATTTGTGGTTAAAAAATTATTGAAGTAACTTGTTCCCATCAATTTTCCATCCTCCACCTGACATCTCTCCCTGAGCCACAGTTTGTTCCCAGGTCTGGTGATTGTAGACATGGGGGCAAGATCTTTTAGGAACCACAGCAGGTGATTTTTATCCTAACCATTCCTGACCTCAGACATCTCAGGTGTGTACCTGAGATTGAGTGTGGGAGCCTGAAAAATATGTGGATTTTTCAACCTAAATGGTGGATATAGTGGATGGGGCATGGGATTGTGCTTCTGAGGAGTATTCTGAAAGCCACGATTGTATCTATGAGAGAAGAAAAATGGAAGATTATAGGACAAAGGAAAAATTTCCAGGAGAGTCCATTTTGATTCTATGCGGTAATGGCTGTGGTGGGGGGGAGCAGGGGCCTGAATAACAATGAAGCTCCATTATTCTCCCCCGCACCACTGTCTCTGTTCCCCCCTGACTTGGAGGGCGAGTGTTGCTAAGGAACATTGATGCAGGTTTTCAGAAGCTCCAGCCAATGAGAAGCCAGGATGATCTGCAGATACCTTGCGCCAGAGACTGTTCAAGTGGCTTATTATACAGACCAGCAGAGATTGGATGTATTGTTAACTCTATGGGTTTCTGATACAGGTTTAGTTTTCCTGAACTTATTAAAGAAGCAAAAAAGTTGAATGAAAAGTGTTATGTTTCCTACCCTGTCCTAATTGTGTATATATACACAATATATATATACACATATATATGTTATACCTCCACATATATATATATATATATATACATACATATATTTTTTTCCTGTATATAGACCCTATTATGTGTTTATATAAAACATATTTATGTGGACACACACGTATCTGTGTATCTGTGATGCAACAAACCTAAATGAAAAGTGAATAGCTACATTGTCAGCTCCCCCTGTGATTTACCTCCAGGTGGGGAAGCTGTCTCTATGCATGCCGCATCTGGGGTACCTTCTCAGCTATTCATCCTTGCAGAGAGATGCTTAGAAACACAGAGGTGAAAGGAGTGTCTCAGAGCAAGGGGGGCCTTGACACTGAGCAAAACTGGCTTTGAGATGGCTCCCTGTCCATCCCTAGGTTGTGGATAAATGCATGAAGAGAAAAAATACAAGGGAGTCAAAATACAAGGGAGGTAGGGAAGGATGCTATTAACAGGTGTTGGGCTCAGGAAAGGAAGGATTCATGTAGAAATGGTTCTTGGGTCGATTCTTGAAGGAAAAGGAGAGTTGTGTGAGGGAAAGGTTGGTGAGGAGGGCATTCTAGGAATGGGGAATGTCCAGTGCAGATTCATGGAGCTGATATGTGAAAAGTTGTCTGTGAGGAGCAGAGAGAAGGTGAGTTTGTATCATAGAGTTCAAGATGGGGAGCAATGCCCAGTGAGGAGGGGAAGATAGGTTGTTGGGCCCAGATTGTATAGAGCACCCAAAGCTAACTGGAGTAATTGTACTTGGTCTTAAAGGCATAGGGAGCCATTGGACATCACTGAGTAGGAGAGTGACCAAGTCAGATTGAGCTTAAGCTTGACAGAGAGAGACAGAGACAGAGACACAATGACACAGAGAAAGACAAAGAAAGAGAAAGAGACATGGAGACAGAGAAAATAAAAAAGAGAGTTGAAGATGGAGAGAAGTCTATAGAACATTCACATTTTGAGAACATGATGTAGTTGGTGATGTAGCCAAGAAGACTGAGAAGGGGTCAACTGAGCAGCAGGGGAACCAGGAGAGAAGATAATCACCAAAGGCCAGAGATAGTTTCCAGGAGGAGAGGATGGTCAGAAGGTCCAATGCAGCAGGGGAGTCAAGAAGCTGAGGGAACTGAGCAAGGCTATGAGTTTGTCAGTTAACGGAAACTTGTGGCTTTAGGATAGAAGGGAGTCACTTGATAATTCAGGATATAACTGATTGGAAAAGTTAAAGGACTAAGTCAGAAGACTGGATGCAGAGCCTGCTAGTGCAGACAGGCTTTGCATTTCTAGAGGTTTCACTGGAAAATGGAGGGAGAGATGGAGGGAGTTTGCCTGAGGGGTTGGTAGAATCTAGTGAAGGTTCTTAAAGATGGGGGTGATGAGCATCTGCTGGGCTTTCAAAGCACTTCATGACCTAAACTTGCTTCCCTTACATACACACACTTGTCCAGTCTTCTTATACCTCACACCTCAGTACTCTCTGTGGCCCCTATTATCTATTGACACTGGCCTAGCTGTTCCTTAAACAAAACCCCCTGCCTCTCTGTTCCAGGCTTTCTACCCGGCTGTCCCCCCTGCCTACTTTCGTCTCTCCCTTCTCTTGGTTTCCCTGGCTTCCTCGCAGTTCCAGCTAAAATCCCACCTTCTCCAGGAATTCTTCCTTGATCTCCCTTCATGATGCTGCAGGAATATCCTTCCTTCTTTTGATTGTCACCAAGTTATATCATGTGTATATATTTTTGTACAGAAATTATTTGCCTGTTTTATTTCCCATTGGATGGAGGGCTCTTCATGGGCAGGAATTGTCTTTGCCTTTCTTTGTATCCCCAGCACTTAGCACAGTGCTTGGCACATGGTAAGTGCTGAAAAAAAGTCTATAGATTTGCTGAGTGACAACTCTGAAGAACTTTGACCTCTGCCCAGTAGAGTGGGAAGCCATGATGCCAGAGAACCCAAGGATGAAGCAGGAACCCCACCTCTCTGACAGGAGCAAATGGACTCAGGAGGCAGAAGGAGACATGTTTTGAGAAGGGGCCAATTTGGGAATCTGTGTTGCTGATCTGTAAATATTTTTTGTGAGGATTTTAACATTAATTTAATTATTAATTGTTATGTTGGAGGGAAAATTAAGTGGAAAAGGAATGACAATTAAAACTGGCAAAAATAAATAAGTGAATAGATAAATAAATGCAAAAAATAAATTAGGCTCCTTTCTAAGCCACAATGAACGATTAGAATAAGAGCTTTATTAATGATTATGTCTCAGAATTTAAGGGTCAGTACTTCTGAAAAGGAGTATTACTACTGATTTTGGAAAGGGGATTTTAATGCTAACCTGGTGGTAATCTCCATTTAATTGCAATCAATAAATCAACAAGCATTTATTAAATATTCAGTGCCTTCCCTGTGAGATTCTCTCCAGTCTCTGCTGTCTGTACCTTGTTTGTACATAGATGTTTGCTTGTTTTTTTTCTCATTAGCCTGGGAGTTCCATGAGAGAAGGACCTGAACTTTGGCCTTTCTTTATGTCAGCAGTAAAGTCTGGCCCAGTTGGACCTTAATGAATGCTTGTTGAGTGATTGACCCATAGAGTGAGCATTTGTGAGGGTCTTACTGTGTACTAAACTTTGGGATGGATGAAGGCATTACAGAGACAGAATCCAAAAGAACAACTCTTTAAATATGTTGAGACCTCCCTTAAATTTAACTATGGACACGCCCTGCCTGGTGTGTGTCCTCTGCCTTCCCCACCATGGTTCCCTCTCCTCTTTTTGCTATGAACCCCAGAACAGTCAGGTGTTCCTCCTCAGAGATCACCTAGCATTCTGCTTGGACCTTTTCTTTGCACTGAACATATCCCCCATTGTTTCACAATTATTTGTGTACATGCTTTCTGTACCCTTTCCCATTAGATTGGAAGCACTTTCAGGGGAGGGAGTATGTCTTGTTTCAACTTTGTACCATCAAGGGTTAGTGTAGTACAGGGATTCTTGACACTTATTTTATCAGTGGCCCCTTGGCCATCTTGGGGAACCTCTGGCCCTCTTCTCAGAAGAATGTTTTTAAGGAATTGAAAGACATGCTACATTTCATTTGAGGTTGTGGAAAATAAAGAAGTAATTTGTTCCTTTCTAACTTTCCTTGCCCCACCTCACATGTCTCCATGAGTCACAGGTTAAGACGCCCAGGTCTGGTGCATTGTAGCTGTGGGGCAAGATCTTTCATTAACAAGATCAGGTTGTTTTTTATTCTAATAATTCCCTGACCTCAGACATCTCAGGTACATACCTGAGTGTACCTGTAATTGAGTGTGGGATTCTGAAACATGTATGGATTTTTAGACCTAAGTGGTAGATATGATGGTTCTTCTGAAGGAAAATTCTGAAAGCCTAGGATTGTATCTATGAGAGAAGAAAATGGTAGAATTATAGAACAAAGGAAAAGTTTCTAGCAGAGTTGGATTCTGTGCTGTCATGGCTAGGGCAGTGGAGAGCAGGGGCCTGAATAACAATGAAGCTCCATGATTCTCCCCCTCCCCACTGCCTCTGTTCCCCCCTGACTTGGAGGGCGAGTGTTGCTAGGGAACATCGATGGAGGTTTTAGAAGCTTCAGCCAATGAGAAGGCAGGAATGATCTGCAGACACCTTGCGCCAGAGACTGCTCAAGTGGCTTGTTATACAGACCAGCCGAGACTGGATGTATTGTTAACTCTATGGGTTCTGATACAGGTTCAGTTTTCTTAACTTATTAAAGAAAGCAAATAAGTTTTAATGAAAAGTGATATGTTTCCTACTCTGTCCTAGATGGTTATATATACCTATATATTTAAACATATTCATATACATAGTTTATACCTCCATATATATATATATATATATATATATATATATATTTGTCTATAGACCCTACATATAAGAGTTTATGTAAATATATTTAAATACACACACACCTGTTTATGTGTGAATGCAAAAAAAACTAAATGAAAAGTGAATGGGCACATTCTAACCTCTACCTGTGATTTCCTTGATCCTAGGTACCCCGAGGTGAGGAACCTCTCTCTATACATGCTGCATTTGGGCACCTTCTCAGCTATTTGTCATCCCAGGAAGATGCTTAGAGCCCAGGAGTAAAGGATTGTCCTGGGGAAGGGCCCTTGACACTGACCTGGCTTTGAGTTGGCTCCCCATTCCCTCTTAGGCTGTGGATAAAGGCATGAAGAAAAAAACCCAGGGAGTCAAATAGAAGGGAGGTAGGGAAGGATGCCATTAGCAGGTGTGGGATCAGGAAAGGAAGGCTTCATGTAGAAATGGTGCTTGGGTTGAGTCTTTTTTTTTTTTTTTGGTGAGGCGATTGAGGTTAAGTGACTTGCCCAGGGTCACACAGCTAGTAAGTGTCAAGTGTCTGAGGCTAGATTTGAATTCAGGTCCTCCTGAATCCAGGGCCAGTGCTCTATCCATTGCGCCACCTAGCTGCCCCTGGGTTGAGTCTTGAAGGAAAAGGAGGGTTGTGTGAGGTAGAGGTAAGTGGGGGAGTGCATTATAGGCATGGGGATCATCCAGTACAGATTCATGATGCTAGGATATGAAGGGTCTTTTGTGAGGAGCAGAGATAAGTTGAGTTTCTATTGCAGAGTTCAAGATAGGGAGTGATGTCCAATGTGGTAAAGACCATAGGTTGTGACCAGGGTGTATATAGCATTCAAAGGCAACAGGAGTAGTTTGTACTTGATCCTAGAGGCCATAGGGAGCCACTGGACATCATTGAGTAGGAGAGTGACCA
This sequence comes from Dromiciops gliroides, assembly GCF_019393635.1. Lineage (NCBI taxonomy): Eukaryota > Metazoa > Chordata > Mammalia > Microbiotheria > Microbiotheriidae > Dromiciops > Dromiciops gliroides. The sequence continues at coordinate 745,889,570 of NC_057861.1, forward strand.
AGTCAGATCTGAGCTTCAGGAAAATCCCTTTGGCAGCTGCTGAGTTGAGGATGGACTGGATGAAAAAGCCTGGAGAAAGGGACACCAACGAGGAGGCCACTTCCATTATCTAAGTGAGAGGTGATTGGGGCAGGAACTAAGGTGATGGCTGTGTGAGGAGAGAGCAGGGGTCAGATGCAAGAGATGGAGAGATGGATGGTCAGATTTGGGACTGATTGGACATGTGGAATCAGAGAATGCGAGAAACTGAGGCCAATACCCAGGTCCTGATGTTGGGAGATTGGAGGAATTGGTGGTGCTTTCAACAGAAATAGGGCAATTTGGGAAACAGGTGGGGTAAATTGGAGAGATATTGTTTGAGTTCTGTTTTGGACTTCACAGTATAAGATAATTTTCAAGTTAATAGGGATCAAGCAGCCATTGAGTATAATTAATATTATAAAGAAATCCCCTCCAAGGCATAAGTAATAAGTGATCCTCCACCCTCTGTGGAAGCCCTCCCAGGTGGTGCCTCCTCCCCTCCCCTCCCCTCCCCTCCCCTCTAGGCAGTCCATTCCCCTTGGGCACTTTCTGGACAGCTCTCATGGGTAGGAAGTTGGGCAGTTTTTACTGACATTGAGCCTTGTTGATCCCCCCCTATCCTCCTGGTTCTGTCTTCTGGGGACAAATAGGACAGATCTCATCTTTTCCCTGGAACATCCCTGCGTGCACTTGAAGGTGGCTTCCTCACTCCAGGCTAAACATTCCAAGGTCCTTCAGTTGATCTGCTTGTCTCATGAACTGATGACCCTTCACCTTCCTGGCTGCTCCTCTCTGTACCTTCTCCACCTTATCAATGTCCTCAGCTAACCAAGATGGTCAGAGTTGAACACAATCCTAAAAATCCTAAAATAAGACTTTCTCCTATCTCCATGTTCATGGAAGCTGTACCCCTGTTAATGCAGGACAGGACTGAATAAGGCATATTGGCTACTGCCACACTGCTCACCCATATTGGGGCTCCCCGTGCACTAACCCCACCCCAGTCTTTTCAGAAAAACTCTTGATCCATGCATCAACTTATCCACTCTTATCTCATAATTTTAAAATTGATTTGTACCTAATTAGAAGATTTATCACTGATTATTGAATGTCATTTTATTGTTTTTGAGATTCCCTGGGACAGAACAATTTGAAATATTTAATTAAGCAGTTCATGAGTTGGGCCTGGAGCTCAGGAGAGATTGGGGCTATACCTATAGATGTGGGAGGTATGTGTACAGAGGTGATAGTTAAATCCAAGGACCTGGTGAGTAAATAGAGAGTCATAAAGAGATAGAGAGAAACAGAGAGTGAATAAGTAATGAGAGAAAGAGACAGAGAGACAGAGACAGAGAGACAGAGTCAGAGAGAGAGATCGAGACAGAGAGAGACATAAATAGATGAATATGAAGAGAAACCTAGGGAACACTCAGATTTAGAGGCGTGATTTACTTGGTGATTTAGCAACACAGAGTTAGAAGCTCTAGGACATTGCAAATGGTTGGTGAGATCTTTCAGTAATAAGAGCAGGTTATTTTTTTACCCTCCTATCCCCTGACCTCATAAATCATAGGGATGGATGGATGGATGGATGATGAGAGATGTGTGGATTTTTAGAGATAATTGGATGAGTTTGCGGATGGGGAATGAGAGTGTGCTCCTGAAGGGGCATTCTGAAAGGCCTGCCTTGTACCTGGGAGAGAAGAAGATGGCGGGTTTATAGGACAAAGGAAAAAGCTCTCTGATAGTCATTGTTTGTTTCTGTGGTGTGGGAGCTGGGGTAGGGGAGAGCAAGGGCCTGCGACAGACAATGAAGCACCATGATTCCCCACCCCACCCCCACAGTCTCTGTTCCCCCCTCATTTGGAGGGAGAGTGTTGCTAGGGAACGTTGGAGCAGGTTTTTAGAAAGTCTAGCCAATGAGAAGCTGGGAATGATCTGCAGACACCTTACGCCAGAGACGGTTCAAGGGGCTCATTATACAGACCAGCAGAGAAGGACTGTTTTTTGTTAACTCTATGGCTTCTGAGACAGGGTTAGTTTTCACTGGATTATGAAGAAAAACAACTAAGAAAACAAACATTAATTAATGGAAACTGCCTTGTTTCTTGCCTAGTGCCAGAATGCAAATATATAGATAAACAAACACGCACAAAAATATGTACACACAGGTGTATATTGCAGAGATGTATATAAGTACACAAATAAACTTGTTTCTTTGTCCATATAAAGATCATATATATGTGTATATATTTATATATGTAGGTATGTATATATGTATGTTTGTATCTATGTAAAAAGCCAAAATGAAAAGGGAATAGGCACATTCTTACTTCCTCCTGTGATTTCACTGATACAAGGTACCCCCAGGTGAGGAACCTCTCTCTGTGGATGCTGCATTTGGGCACCTTCTCTGCCATTCTGCACCCCAAGGAGAGGCTTACATCACAGAGGCAAAGACACTTGACACTAAGACCCATCCATTCCTAGGCTATAGATAAAGGCATAGAGAGAAAAAATACAAGGGAGCCAAAAAGAAGGGAGGAAGGGAAGGATGCCATTAGCAAGTATGGGCTCAGGAAAGGAAGGCTTCATGCAGAAATGGTGCTTGAGTTGAGTCTTGAAGGAAAAGGAGGGTTGTGTGAGGTAGAGGTCAGTGGGGAGAACATTCTAGGCATGGGGAACGTCAAGTACAGATTCAGGGAGCTAGGAGGTGAAGGGTCTTTTGTGAGGAGCAGAGAGAAGGTGAGTTTGTATTGCAGAGTTCAAGATGGGGAGCAATGTCCTATGAGATGGGGAAGATAGGTTGGGACCAGGTTGTATATGGCATCCAAAGGCAACAGGAGTAGTTTGTACTTGATCCTGGAGGCCATAGGGAGCCACTGGATATCACTGAGTAGGAGAGTGACCAGGTCAGATCTGATCTTAAGGAAAAGTACTTTGGCAGCTTCTGGGATGAGGATGGACTGGATGGAAAGACTGGAAGCAGGGACACCAATTAGGGGGCAGCTTCCAGTATCTAAGTGAGAGGTGATTGGGGCAGGAACCAAGGTGAAGGCTGTGTGAGGAGAGAGCAGGGGTCAGTTGCAAGAGATATGGTGGAGAGATGGATGGTCAGATTGGGAACTGATTGAACATGTAGAGTGAGAGAGTGTAAGGAACTGAGGAGAATACCCAGGTCCTGATGTTGGGAGACTGGAGGAATGGTGGTGCTTTCGACAGAAATAGGACAATTTAGGAGACAGGTAGGGTGAGTGGGAGAGATAGTATATGAGTTCTGCTTTGGACCTCATAGTATCAGAATTTTCAAGTTAGTAGGAATACAGCAGCCATTGAATCTAATTCCTATCCTAAAGGAATCCCCACCATGCCATAGGTAATAAGTGATCTTCCACCCACTGTGGAAGCCCTCCCAGATGGCGCCTCCTCCCCTGCCCTCTTCTCTAGGCAGCCCATTCCCCTGGAGCACTTCCTGGACAGCTCTTGTGGGTAGGAAGTTGGGCAGATTTTACTGACCTTGAGCCTTGTTGAGCCTCTTTCCATATTCCCTCCATTCTCCTGGTTTTGTCTTCTGGGGCCAAACAGAACAGATCTTATCCTTTTCCTTGGGACATCCCTGCCTACAATTGAACTTGACGATTCCTCACTCTAGGCTAAACATTCCAAGGTCCTTAGCGGATCCACATGGGTCATGAACTGATGACTCTTCACCTTCCTGGCTGCTCTTTTCTGGACACTCTCCAGCTTATCATTGTCCTTAGTCAACCATGATCGCCAGAGCTGAACATAATCCTTATGGTGAGTTATGAGGACAGAGAAAAGTGGCGCTATCTCTCACCTTCCTGTTCATGGAATTTGTGATCTCATTAATGCAGTCCCAAATTTAAAAAGTCTACTGGCTGCTACCACACTGCTCAACCATATTGGACTCACAGTGCACTGAAACTCCCAGACCTTTTCAGGAATCTGTTGATCCAAGCCTCTCTCATCTTACACTGGTGAAGTTGAGTTTTTGGTACCCAATTAGAAGATTTAACATTGATCCCTACTGAATGCCATCTTATAGATTTTGATATGTCTCTTGAACGTTGAAATTTTAAATATCTAAACAGGCAGTTTGATGAGGTGGCCCTGAAGCCCAGGAGAGAGACTGGGGCTTAGAAATATTGATCTGGGAGTCATCAGCAAAAAGATGATAATTAAATCACAAGAGCTGGTGAGGTCAGAGAGAAGGAAGAGACAGAGTCAGAGAGAGCAGACATAAGGGGAGGAAAAGAGAGATAAGGAGAGAGATAGGCAGATAGTGAAAAGAAGAGGAATAAGTAGAAATAGTAGTTGAAGAAGAAGAAGAAGAAGAAGAAGAAGAAGAAGAAGAAGAAGAAGAAGAAAAGGATTATGATGATCATGATCCTAGGGAGCACTCAAATTTATAGACCACGATGCAGTTGCATAGTTGATGATGTAGCCAAGAAGCCAGAGAAGGGGTCAGCCAGCCAGGAGGAGACCAGGAGAGAACAGGATCACCAAAGGGCAGAGACAGTGTCCAGGAGGAAAGGATAGTCAGCAGGTCAAATGCAGCAGAGGGGCCAAGAAGAAAGAGAACTGAACAAATATTTTGGGATTTTTTTTTTTTGCAGGGCAATGGAGGTTAAGTGACTTGCCCAGGGTCACACAGCTAGTAAGTGTCAAGTGTCTGAGGCCCGATTTGAACTCAGGTACTCCTGAATCCAGGGCCAGTGCTTTATCCACTGTGCCACCTAGCTGCCCCTGGGATTTTTTGATTAAAAGTTAATTGGTGTGACCCTGGGCAAGTCACTTAACCCCAATTGCGTCACCAAAAAAAAAGTTAATTGGTAGCTTGGGATAAAAGAGTTTCAGCTGAGAGATGAGACTGTAAACTGGATTACAAAAGTTTAAGGACTAAGTGAGAAGATTGTCTGCATAGATAAATCAGATAGTCTTTGTTTTCTAGAGATTTCACTGGGAAATGGAGGAGGTTTCCTGAGGGGCTGGTAAAAATCTAGTGAAGGTTCTTAAAGATGGAGGATACTTGGGCATGTTTGAAGGCATAATAGAAGCACCAATATATAGGGTGGGGATGGAGAGAAAGAGCATTACAGAGAGAAAAATGATTAGTCTGGGGCAATCTTTTGGAACAAAGTGGAGGGCATGAGATGAAGGCATTGGCTTCGGCAAGGAGCAAGATTACCTGACCACGAGATATTTAGGAAAGAAGCTGGAGCTTGACAATATCCCCAACCCAGGAAGACTATCTCCACAACTGGGCTAAGCCAGGCTGAGGGTGCCCCACAGGCCTCACACCAGTTGGGGAATTTGGGGGTTGCCTACCTGCAACATGCGAACACCCCCCAGGATGATGTGGAGATGAGGAGCACTTAGGGCTTGGTCACGCACTGAAGACCTTAAGGCCATCATCCTCTTTGTCTCAGGCCATCATCAGTAACCTGACTTTTGTCTTGCCACTGGACGTGGAAGGCTGATGACTTTGGGCAGCTTGGCCTCACTTAGATCCTATTCACCCCAAGTCAATGATGTCATTGGTCCTCTTCAGAAACTAGGGAACAACAACTGGATGAATTGTCACAGGTGAGAGCTGGGTGAGAGGTGGACACCAGAGATGGCTGAGCAGACTCAAAAAGGGCTCAGCAGCCCTCACTCCAGAGATGCTAGTCTTCTCTGAACACCCCACAAAACCAACATTCGCTAAGCACCTACTATATGTCTGATCCTGTCATTAAGAAACTTAGAAACTTGTTAGAATCGTTAGAATTTTAGGATCAGAGGCAGGGACACAGTGAATAAAAGATTGCATTTACAGTCAGGAAGACGTGAATTCAAATGCTCAGACCCTTACTGGCTGTGTGACCTTGGAGATGTCACTTCACCTGTGTTTGCCTCAATGTCATCATCTATAAAAGGAGAATAATAATAGAACCTGCCTTCCTGGGTTGTTAGGGGGATCCCTTGACAAAATATAACAAGGGCTGTGCAAACCTTAAAGGTCTAGCTCTTATTCTTAGTTAGAGGAGACAAGACCTTCCAGTGAGGACAAGAGAACAGTTGAAGGCCATATACCTGCTCTGGGACTTCTGAGTGAAGAAGAAATTAGTGTGGGCTGGGTTCAATGCATGGAGGAGCTGCAGCATGAATGAGGTGTCAAATGAAGGAAGGGCAGCTTTGGAAGTAGGAATGAGTCTGATGGCTATGGGGATCACTCAAGAGCAGGATTGGTTCTAAGGCAGTGGAAGAGTTGGTTTGTTGTAATATGGGGGGGAGAGACAGAGACAAAGAGAGACAGAGACAGAGAGAGACAGAGGCAGAGACAGGGAGGGTAAGACAGAGAGAGACAGACAGAGAGAGAGAGGGAAGGAGGGAAGGAGCGAGGGAGAGTCAGAGAGAGAGAAAGAGAGAGAAAGAGAGAGAGAGAGAGGGAGAGAGAGAGAGAGAGAGAGAGAGAGAGAGAGAGAGAGAGAGAGAGAGAGAGAGAGAGAGAATGAGAATGAGAACGTTCTGGATCTTAGGTTCATAGATAATAGGGACCTAGATTTAGAGCTGGCAGGGAACTTGGAGGACAATAAAGCCATTTCCTTCATGTTACAGATGGGGAAACTCATTCTAAGAGAAGTTAAGTGATTTTCCTCAGAATAAACAGCTGCTAAGGGTCTAAGGTGGGATTTCAAAGCAGGTCTCCTGATACAGTGTTCTAACCATTAATGCACCCAGCTACCTCTCCTTGGTCTCAGCTTCTTCATAGTTGAAATGAGGGTCTTGGTCTAGGCAGGTGCTAATGTACCTTCCAGATCTAAGGCTATGGTCCCATGATCCTCTCTCTGTCCCCCATACAGTCCTCTCCTCCTGTCAACACCTGACAGACACACAGTCCATTACCAGGACTAACTGAAAGCTTTGGCCTTTCCAGGGTCCTATCTGTGTAGAAATATTCCTAGCAGCTCTTTTCATCATAACCCAAATCCCTGGGAACTGAAGGGGTGCAGACCTACTGGGGAATGGCTAACCAGCTTCTGGTGTGTGAAAGGAGCCCAATATTATGATGCCATAAGAAGCGACACAGTGGACAGTTTCAGTGGACAGGAGAAGACCTCAATGACATGATACTGAGCAGAGCAGTGGCAGCAGCCTTATCAATAAAGACATCTCTCTACCCCCAGGCCCTCCCTCTTACTATGGAGGCAGCCACCCTCATCCTCCTGGTCACTCGGTGTCCCTGGGGCTCACCAGCTGGGTGTCCTTGGGGACTCTTCCCTCTCCGCTTTCCCCCTCTCTATTCTATGTGCCACGGAAGCTTGCCCTTTTCCTTTGTACCAGCTTTCTCATATGACTCCTTTCCCTACTCTGGCATCCCCCAAGCCCCAGGTGCCAGCCCCCATCACCTGCTTTAGCTGTTGAGCTGGCCTGCTGGGCCAGAGTCTGCCTTAGTTCTCTCCCCACTTCAGTCTCCTGTCAAAGGGATTTTCTTATAGGAAAATTCTCACCATCACTGCCATGTTCAATAATCTTCAGTAGCTCCCTATCACCTCCAAGGTCAAAGAGAAAATCCCCTGCTGGGCTTTCCAAGACCTTCATGACCTAACCTTGCTTCCCCTCCTCACATACACCCCTTATTAGTCTTCCTACAAATGACACCCCAGTAGTCCCCATGTAGCATCCTGTGACACTGCCTGCCTCTCAATTCTAGGCTTTCTCTCCGGCTGTGCCCCTGCCTACTTTCATTCCTCCTTCCTCCTCCCTGCATCCTGGCTTCCCTGCTTTCCTCCAAGTCCCAGATAAAATCCCACCTTCTCCAGGAAGCCTTTCCTGATCCTCTTTAATGATTCAGGAGGAATATCCTCCCCTCTGTTGATCATCACCAAGTTATCTTGTATGTATATTTTTGTAGAAAATTGTTTGCATGTTATCTGCTCCATTAGACTAGGAGCTCCTCATGGGCAGGGACTGTTTTTGCCTTTCCTTGTATCCCCAGCACTTAGCACAGAGCTTGGCACATAGTAGGAGCTCAAACAATGTCTCCCGAGTAGCTGCCTAAAAACTCTGAAAGACTTTGACCCTGCCCAGTGGAGTGGGAAGCTATGATGGCAGAGGACCTGAGGATGAAGCAGGAAACCCACCTCTCCGGCAGGAGGAAATGGACTCAGGGGGCTTTTGGAACATGTGGGATTTAGTTTTGCTGGTCTATGTCTGTTTATTTTGAGGGTTTATATTTTATCTTCCTTTTTGTTGTTCAGTTGGGTGAAAGGGGAAGTGGAGGGGGACTGATAATAAATGTGGCAAAAATAAATGAATGTGAAGAACAAAAACCTGGGTCCTCTTTAAGCCACAATGAGGGTTAGAGAAATAGGCTTATTTCTGTTTATGTAGTAGGATTTGGGGGTCAATGCCCCCAAAAAGAAGTATTAAAATTGATTTGGGGATAGGGGATTTTAATTACAAACTGGTGCTAACCTCATTTTGATTATAACCAACAAATCAAGAAGCTTTTATCAAGTACTCAGTGACTTCCCTGTGAGATTTTCTCCAGTCTATTCTGGCTTTATCTTATTTGTACATAGATGTTTGCTTGTTTTCTCTCCCATTAGACTGGGAGCTCCCTGAGAGAAGGAACTGTCCTTTGGTCCTTCTTTATGTCACCAGCAGTGCCTGGTACATAGTAGACTCTTCATGAATGCTTGTTGAGTGATTGACCAATAAAGTGAGAATTTATGAAGGGCCTACTGTGAACTAAGCCCCTCTTGGATCACTGCCTTGTTGTGACAGTGACAGTGGGGCTTGCATAGCTCAATGAAACTATGAGCTATGCCACACGGGCTTACCCAAAATGGACAGGTCAGAGTGGAGAGTTATTGCAAAAGGTGATTCACCAGAGAAGGAAATAGTAAAACAAATAAACAAACAAAAAAACCTTGCATACCTTTGCCATGAAAATCCAATGGACAGTATTAAAATGATAAATACCACGACACTGGAGAGTGAGCCCCATGTGTCAGAGGGTATCCGACATGCTACTGGGGATAGTGGAGTAATATAGGTCCAGGAAGAATGAAGAGACCAGGCCAAAGATGACAGGAAGCTCAGCCGCCCATGTGGTGACAAAGGGAAAGTCCCATGCTGTGAATATCTATACTGCACAGGGACTTGGGATGTAAGGACTGTGTAAGGTAAGGGATCAAACAAGAGACAGAAAGATTAAATAACCACATCTTTGGTGTCAGTGAATTTAAATTCACAGAAAGGGGTGGATTTAATTCAGGTGATCACTACATTGTCTACTGTGGTCAAGAATCCCTTAGAAGAAATGGAGTTGCCCTCACTGTCAATAAAGGGGTGAGAGAAACAATACTAGGGTATAATCTCAAAAATGACAGAATGGCATCTGTTCAAATCCAAGTCAAACTGTTTAACACCACAGTAATACAAGTCTAGGCTCCAACCCCTGATGCCAAAGAGGCCAAGGTTGATAAACTCTATGAAGACCTACAACATCTTCTAGAAATAACACCCAAAAGGTGTTACGTTGGTCATAGGGGGTTGAAAAGCTAAAGTAGGAAACCAAAAGAAAATTGTAATAACAGGCAAGTTTGCCCTTTGAATACAAAATGAAGCAGGCCAGAGACCGATAAACTTTTGTCAAAATAACTCATCAGTCATAGTAAACACCTTTTCAACACCCCAAAAGGAGATGCTACACACGGATGTCACTAGATGGTCAATGTTGAAATCAGATTGATTATATACTTTTCAACCAAAGGTGAAGAGTTGAAACAAGACCTGTAGCTAACTGTGGCTCAGATCATGAGTTTTTATTACAAACTTCAGACTTAAATCGAAGAAAATAAGGAAAACCATGAGACTCTATAGGCATGACCTACAACAATATCCTTCATGAACATGAAATGAAGATTGGATCTGGTAAATAGGGTACTTGAGGAACTATGAGCAGAGATTCACAATATCGTAGAGGAGACTGCAACAAAAACATTGCAAAGAAAAAGAGGAGCAAGAAAGCAAAATGGCAGTCTGATGAGGCTTTACAAATAGCTGAGGAACAAAGGAAAGGGAAAGATATATCCAAATGAATGCAGAATCCCAGAAAATAGCAAGGAAAGATAAGAAGGTTTTCTTAATGAACAATACAAAGAAAAGGAAGAGAACAATAGAATAAGAAAGATGAGATTTCTTTAAGAAAAATAGAGATATCAAGGAAAGGTTTCATGCAAAAATGAGCATGATAAACACAAAAATGGTAGGGACTTAACAGAAATAGAAAAGATTAAGAAGAGGTGGCAAGAATAAACAGAAGTATTATATAAGAAAGATCTTGGGGCAGCTAGGTGGCGCAGTGGATAAAGCACTGGCCCTGGAGTCAGGAGTACCTGAGTTCAAATCTGGCCTCAGACACTTGACACTGACTAGCTGTGTGACCCTGGGCAAGTCACTTAACCCCCATTGCCCTGCAAAAAAAAAAAAAAAAGAAAAAAAAGAAAGATCTTAACATCACTGATCACCAAGATGGTGTGGTTACTGATCTAAGGTCAGACGTTTTGGCGAATGAAGTCAAGTGGGTCTTAGGAAGCCTTGTTAAGTAGAAGGCTCATGGAGGTGATAGAATTCCAGCTGAGCCTAAAATGTGAAGCTGGTAAAGTTCTTCATTCAATATGCCGGCAAATTTGAAAAACTTAACAGTGGTCACTGGATCTGAAAAAATCAGTTTATATCCCAGTTCTAAAGAAGGGCAATGCTAAGAAATGTTCAAATTACTGAATAATTGTGCTTATTTAACATACCAGCAAGGTTATGCCTAAGATTCTCCTAGCTAGACTTCAGCAATATGTGAACCAAGAATTACCAGAAGAGCAGGTTGGTTTTAGAAGAGGCAGAGGAAGTAGGTACCAATTGCCAACATTTGCTGGATTATGGAGAAAGCAAGAGAGTTCTAGAAAAAATATCTATTTCTGTTTCATTGACTACACTAAGGACATTATGTAGATCACAACAAAATGAAGAAAATTCTCAAAGAGATGGAAGTACCAGATCATCTTACCTGTCTCCTGAGGAAGCTGTATGTCGGCCAAGAAGCAAAAGAAGTGATAGAAGGGCCAGGCATGGGATCGTCCATGGGGTCAGGAAGAGTGAGACGCATATGAAGGACTGAAGAAGAACAACAACAAATGAACTAAGAATTGCCAGGATGAGGAAATTACAAAGACAAAACAAAAGAACAAGACCTTAAATATGCTGAGATCTCCACTGAATTGAACTATTGCACCTCCCTGCCTGCTGTGTTTTCTTTGCCCTTCCTACAGTGGTTCCCTCTCCTCTTTTTTGCTATAAACCCCAGAAAAGTCATGTGCCCCAATTCACATTTTCCATAGCTCTTTGCCTAGACCTTTTATTTACACTGAACATATTCCCCCCTGGTGATACCGTTATTTGTATATGTGCTTTCTATGCCTTTGCACCACTACATTAGAATAACTTTGACGGCATGAACTATGTCTTGTTTCAACTTTGTATCATCAAGGCTTAGCGTAGTGTGAGAATTCTCAACTGTTCATTTTGTCATGGGCCCCTTGGCCATCTGGAGCCTCTGGACCCCATTCTCACAAGAATGCCTTTAAACAATCGAAATGCTGTTTTTCATTTCCAGATTAGGGAAAATAGTGATGTCATTTTCCCCATTTAGCTTTTCAGGACCACCCCCTCCTTGAAATCTATCCATTGTCCACAGGTTAAGACTCCCCAGGACCAGTGCACTGCACATGGTTGCCCAGAACTTTCAGTAGCAAGCCCAAGTCATTATTTTCTTACCCATACCCTGACCTCATAAATCCCAGGTGGGCATCCTGAATTATGTGTGGAAGCATGAAAGATAAATGGATTTTTGGAGATAACTGATGGATTGGGTGGATGGGGCATGGGGTTGTACTCCTGAAGGAGGATTTTGAAAGATGAAGCTCGTACCTGTGAGGCAAGAAGATGGCGAATTTATAGGACAAAGGAAAAATCTCTAAAAGAGTTCTTGTTTGTTTCTGCAGTGAGGGAGCTGAGGTAGGGGAGAGGAAGGGCCTGGAACAGACAATGAAACTCCATGATTTTCTACCCCACCCCCACAGTCTCTATTCCCCCCTGACTTGGGGGGAGAGTGTTGCTAGGGAACATTGATGCAGGTTTTCAGAGACTCCAGCCAATGAGAAACCGGGAATGATCTGCAGATACCTTACGCCAGAGACTGTTCAAGAGTCTCATTATACAGACCAGCAGAGATGGGATGTATTGTTAACTCTATGGATTCTGAGACAGGTTTAGTTTTCAATGGCTTATAAATAAGTTTTAATTAAAATTGCTACATTCTATGCCCTATGCTAGGCCCTGGGGAGATATACATTATATATATATATATATATATATATATATATATATACAGATATACATGCATACATACAAACATATAAATATATACAGATACACACACCAAAGTATGTGTATATATACAATATACCCACACATACACACATAACCATATGCATGCATATGTATGAATAAGCCTATGTGAGTATTGATATATGTATATATGTAAAAAACCTAAATGAAAAATGAATGGGCACATTCTTCCTTTCGCCTGTAATTTCCTTGATCCTAGGTACCCCCAGGTGAGGAACCTCTCTCTATGCATGCTGCATTTGGGCATCTTCTCAGCTATTTATCTTCCCAGGGAGATGCTTAGAGCACTGAGGTGAAGGAACTGTCCTGGGGAAGGGGAACTTGACACTGACCCAAACTGGCTTTGAGACAGGCTCCCCATCCAGTCCTAGGCTGTGGATAAAGGCATGAAGAGAAAAAAACAAGGGAGTCAAATAGAAGGGAGGTAGAGAAGGATGTTATTAGCAGGTGTGGGCTCAGGAAAGGGTTGAGTCTTGAAGAAAACAGAGGGTTGTGTGAGGTAGAGGTGAGAGGCATGGGGATGATCCAGGACAGATTCATGGAGCTAGGAGGTGAAGAAGGGTCTTTTGTGAGGAGAAGAGAGAAGGTGAGTTTGTATTGTAGAGTTCAAGATGGGGAGCGCTGTCCAGTGAGGTGGGGAAGATCAGTTGGGACCAGGTTGTAT